>NC_135819.1:71318073-71580573 GCF_964213995.1 Mustelus asterias
CCCACGCAGACACGAGGAGAATGTGCAAACTCCACACAGACAGTGACCCAAGCCGGGAATCGAACCCAGGTCCCTGGAGCTGTGAAGCAGCAGTGCTAACCACTGTGCTACCGTGCCGCCCTTTCTTTATGCAAGCCTCCCTTTCTTTAACATTCCTAATTTCTCACAAGGAATATCAAAGGAAACACTCCAGGATATCAGTCCAGCATTGGGCGATGTTCAGGATATTTATGTGCGATTCGAGCCGAGAAGTATTTGCCTTAACAGGAATCAACATTTAAAATAAAAACAATGGAATAGATTTGCATTTCGACCACCTTGGCACTAATACGGGGCAGTGAGTCATCCGCCCTTTGTCAAGCCCATCTGCTTATCATTCCATTCATTTCAAAGTAATGAAAATCAGGGAGGTTCCGTAAAGAACAGACACTTTTCACAGACACATCACTGCCCAGATGGTGAATACAATCATCGACCCTAATTAGTTTACTGGTAACAGCATTTGTTTTATTTAAAGAAAATACTTGCATTTACGTAGTGTTTTCCCAACCTCAGAACTTCCCGATGTACAGTCAATTAAGTACTTTTAAAGTGCAGGCACTGTTGTAATCACGTTAGATAAATATCTTGAGATTGCAGGGTTGGTACAGATGAATAAGATCAGCCAACCCTCCTGGATCAATGGTTAGCACTGCTGCCTCACAGCGCCAGGGTCCCGGGTTCGATTCCCGGCTTGGGTCACCGTCTGTGTGGAGTTTGCACATTCTCCCTGTGTCCGCGTGGGTTTCCTTTGGGTGCTCCGGTTTCCTCCCACAGTCCAAAGATGCGCCGGTTAGGTGGATTGGCCATGCTAAATTGTCCATTAGTGTCAGGGGGATTAGCAGGGTAAATATACAAGGCTACGGGGATGGGGCCTGGGTGGGGTCGTTGTCGGTGCAGGCTCGATGGGCCAAATGGCTTCCTTCTGCACTGTAGGGATTCTATGATTCTAAAGTCATTTTTCAAACTTTTAAGTTGTCTTTACACAATCGAAGGAAAGTTAAATATAGCATTAAGCTATAGATCTGGCATATCCACAACACAGCATAGAGCGAGCGTGGATTGGAACTCTCAGTACTCTGTATGTTAGGCAACATCCTGACCTCCAAAATGCTGAGAAGGGAAACATCCCAGTGACTGTCACTCCAAGTTACCTTTCCATTCCAGAGTGGCACTGGGAACAAACTTCCAAGAGCTCATTAGCCTTTTGAGCCCATGTCCAAATGCAGCTGGACCTGAACAATATCCAGGCTTTGGGCTGACAAGTGGCAAGTAACATTCAGTATACACAAGTGCCAGGTAGCGACCTTCTGCAACAAGAGAGAATCTAACCATTTCCCCATGACATTCAATGGCATTACCATTACTGAATTCCCCACTCTCAACATCCTGGGGTTACCACTGAAACTCAACTGGACTCGCCATATTCATAGAATCAGAGATTCCCTACACTGCAGAAGGAGGCCATTTAGCCCATCGAGTCTGCACCGACTCGGCTTCTAACCCAGGTCCAGCCCCACCTCACCCTATCCCTGTCACCCCACACATTTTAAAAATCCAATCAATGTACACGTCTTGGGGCACTATGGAGCAATTTAGCATGGCAAATCCACCTAACCTGCACATCTTTAAACTGTGGGAGGAAACTGCAGCACCCACAGTGGGAACCCACGCAGTCAGTGGGAGAAGGTGCAAACAACACATACACACAGTCACCCAAGGCCGGAATCAAACCCCAGTCCCTGGTGCTGTGAGGCACAGTGCTATCCATTGTGCCACTGTGGTTACAAGAGCAGGTCAGAGACTAGTACTAGAATTCTACCACCTTGCCCACCACGGAATTGGAGCGGGCGAGGGACAGACAATGGAAATATCCATTGACTTTGGGCGAGAATTTCCGGTCTCGCTCAAGCGAGGCAGTAAAATCCTGCTCTAGGAATCCGATGGTGAGTAACTCACCTCTTGACTCTCCAAAGCCTGTCCACCGATGTGCAAGGCACAAGTCCCCTGGATGAGTGCAGCTCCAACAACACTCAAAAAGCTTAACACTCGCGAGGACAAACCAGCCCGCTTGATTGACACCACATCCACAAACATCCACTCTCTCCACCACCAACGAACAATGGCAACAGTGTGTACCATCTCCAAGATGCACTGCAGGAACTGCAAAGGTTCCTTAAACAGCACCTTACAATCCTATGACCATTACCATCTAGAAAGGCAAGGGCAGCAGACACATGGGAACACCATCACCTGGAGGTTCCCCTCCATGTCACTCACTATCCTGACTTGGAAATATATCACTGTTCCTTCACAATCGTTGGGTCAAAAATCTTGGAACTCCCTCCCTAACAGCACTGTGGATGTACCTACACCACATGGAATTGCAGCGTTTCAAGAAGGCGGCTCACCACCACCTTCTCCGGGGCAATTAGGGATGGGCAATAAATGGTGGTCCAGCCAGCGACACCCACATTCCAGAAATGAATAAAAAAGACAGCTACAAGAAGTGTGAAAAGATCTGAGGAAGGGAATTGGGGAGAATACCTCTGTCCTTGGAAAGTGAGAGTGCTTGGGACAGTGCTTGAACACGATGGGCTCCTCCCCACTGCTGAGCAGCCCAGTGACACTCACTTGCTGAACCCACATATGGAGATTGGCAAAATGCTGGAAGGCTAGATCTACATAGAACATAGAACAGTACAGCACAGAACAGGTCCTTCGGCCCACGATGTTATAGAACATAGAACATAGAACAGTACAGCACAGAACAGGCCCTTCGGCCCACGATGTTGTGCCGAGCTTTATCTGAAACCAAGATCAAGCTATCCCACTCCCTATCATCCTGGTGTGCTCCATGTGCCTATCCAATAACCGCTTAAATGTTTCTAAAGTGTCTGACTCCACTATCACTGCAGGCAGTCCATTCCACACCCCAACCACTCTCTGCGTAAAGAACCTACCTCTGATATCCGTCCTGTATCTCCCACCACGAACCCTATAGTTATGCCCCCTTGTAATAGCTCCATCCACCCGAGGAAATAGTCTTTGAACGTTCACTCTATCTATGCCGAGCTTTATCTGAAACCAAGATCAAGATCAAGCTCTGACTGGAAAATTCCCATCCCCCCTGTAACTTGTAAAACTCTCATCCTCATGGAGAGTGGAGAGGATGTTTGCAACAGTGGGAGAGACTAGAACTTGAGGGCACAAACCTCAGAGTGAAAAGACGCTCCTTCAAACCTGAGATGAGGAGGAATTTCTTCAGCCAGAGGGTGGTGAATCTGTGGAACCCATTGCCACAGAGGGCTGTGGAGGCCAGGTCATTGAGTGTCTTTAAGACAGAGATCGATAAGTTCTTGATTAATAACGAGATCAAGGGTTACAGGGAGAAGGCAGGAGAATGGGGATGAGAATCATATCAGCCACGATTGAATGGAGGTGCAGACTCGATGGCCTGAATGGCCTAATTCTGCTCCTGTATCTTATGGTCTCATGTTCAGATCCCTCCATGCTTTCGGTGGCACAGTGGTTAGCACTGCTGCCTCACAGCGCCAGGGACCCGGGTTCAATTCCAGCCTTTGGTGACTGTGTGGAGTTTGCATGTTCTCGTTGTGTCTGCGGGTGTTTCCTCCCAGGTGCTCCAGTTTCCTCCCACAGTCCAAAGATGTGCAGGTTAGGTTGAATGGCCATGATAAAATGCCCCTTAGTGTCAGGGGGACTAGGAGGGTAAATGCATGGGATTATGGAGAGAGGACCTGGATGGGACTGTTGTTGGTGCAGACTTGATGGGCTGAATGGCCTCCTTCTGCACTGCAGGGATTCTATGATGGTTCTGTTCTCTCGCCCCCTCACTATCCCTTCACGCTAACAACCGTCCAGGGGATCTGTGCCTCTTTCATTCTGGCCCTTTGCGCTTCCGTGATATCCTTTGTTCCATCATTGGCGGCTGCCTAGATCCTAATTTCTGGAATTCCCTCACTAAACATCTCCACCTCACTCCTTTCTGTCTGGATGTAAACCTACCTCTTTTTCCTAGTTTCCGGTTTCCCATCGCAGTATCCCGTCAGGTAGCCCGGTATCAGTTTCTTTTATCTGATAACGCCCCTCTGAAGCACCTCGGGATAATTTTATGGCGTTAAAGATGGTTTCAGATAAAGCTCGGCACAACATCGTGGGCCGAAGGGCCTGTTCTGTGCTGTACTGTTCTATGTTCTATGTTCTAAAGGTGATGATTATTTGCAAGTTGTGGTTACTGTTGAAAGGGTGTTTGAATCATTGGTAACATTGAATGGAAATGGGCAAAGCCCTTTACTATTAATGTCACAATGGCTGAACACTGGAGAATAAAAAGACAAACACTATACATAGTGGGCTATACAAAGAGGTCACCATAAATTATATTAAAAAAAGGAAGAGTTTCCTGTGGCTGCTCTAAAGAATATTTGAGAACTTTTTTTGGGTTCCTGATGTAATGTTCTTGCCACCCGTGTCAAGAGGTTTTTTTTTTGCTGCACATTGCAGGAAATTAATCCATTCAGTTCACTCCCTTTGGGTTTTAATTGTTCGCGGAGTCAGGCATGCAACAAAATAGGATCTCATTAATGCCTGCTGAGTGTAAACAGTTTTTCACTGGCAGAGCTGGGCATCCTAACCTTGTCTGAAGCACCACATCAAAGGCACACACAAAGCAAAGCCCCTAACTGGCAGTGATGTCTGGCCCACAGCAGATTTTTTAAAATTGTCTTATTAATTTTAACAATCGCCATCATTTCCACACACGCCAGAGCAGCTTTCATTGCTTCAATCGGTAATGAGTTTCCCTCAGCCGTAATAAAGCAACCTGGTTCCTCGACTCCCCCTTTTCACTGTCTGTGCGGAGTCTGCACGTTCTCCCCGTGTCCACATGGGTTTCCTCCGGATGCTCCGGTTTCCTCCCACAGTCCAAAAGACGTGCTGGTTAGGGTGCATTGGCCATGCTAAATTCTCCCTCAGTGTAACCGAACAGGCGCCAGAGTGTGGCGACTAGGGGGTTTTCACAGGAACTTCATTGCAGTGCTAATGTAAGACTGCTTGTGACACTAATAAATAAACTTAAAGGATACGTTTGGAGTTAAAGTTAATTTAACACAAGTTAACACAATTATGGGTAACCAAAATAATAGAGATTAAATCAGGAAAGATAATCATCAAGATTTATAGTATTCTGGTCAAGAGCACAGAAGGTGAAGATCTTCTAAAACCTCTTATGTGACCGCTGATAACATTGGATCTGTTGTAATGTGACCAATAGTAACAAGCTGTAAGGGTCAGCTGACCCAGTAAATCATGGAACCAATGATAGAATGATGTGATGATCAGCTGACTCAGTATAAACTAAAACATGTTGGGAATTGTGGGGAGTTTGGAATGGCCTGGGGAGGCCTCAAGTTTGGAGTCATGAAGTTTCTTTATTAAACCTTTTCTCTGATTTGTAGGTTTTTGTTATATTTTTGTTGTCTACATTTGAAGAGTTCCTTCTGGATGAACAATTCAAATTGTGAAATAGTTTTTTTTCTGGACTGTGGGGAAAAGGCAGGGGTGTGACACAAGGTGAATTGCTCTTGCAGAGAACTGGCACAGACACAATGGGCCAAATGGCCTCCTTCTGTGCTATATCCAATCTATGATTCAAAACTGCATTAAATTCTGGTCTCCGAGAAGCAGCGGAGACTTTAACTGGCAAAGACGGTGCAGAATAGAATCATAGGCCGGGATTCGGGCCCCGCCCACTGACAGAATTTTCCGGTCTTGCCAAAAGTCAATGGATGTCTGGCTGGCCCACTGCATCCACCAGGGCGGGGCTGGAAAATCCCGGCCATAGGACGATACGGCACAGGAGGAGGCTATTTTGCCCATCGTGCTTGTGCTATTCCTTTGGTACAGCTACCTCGTTAGCCCCACTTCCCGCTCCTGTCCCCTGTAATTATTTTTCCTTTCAAGTGTTTATCCAATCCTCCTTTGTAATTTACTACTGAATCTGCTTCCAATGCCTTTTTAGACAGCCCAATCACAACAAGTCACTGCGGTTGAAAACATAAGTTTCCTGGGTGTCACCTCTGATTCTTTCCTCGATCGATTTGAAGTCTGTTCCCTTTTGGCTACTCACCTTCTGTCACTGAAAGCAGCCACTGCCTATTTAATTAAAAGTGTCAAAGTGTGTTAAACACCACCATCAAACCTCCTTTTAACCTTCGCAAGGATGATGCCCAGTGCCAGGAGAGGTCTGGGCAATCAGGAAACACTGGAGAAACTTAGACATAGCAGCCTGAAAAGAAGGGACCTGCATGGTCATCTGCAAGAAGTCATTAGTATAATGCTTGTGGTCTGATACTGAGACTAATAATAAACCACAGGTTCAGTGGAAGTGAACTATTTATTAACATGTCTTTATCCCAGCACAGTCAGCACAAGACTGACTAGGCAAGCTCCACTGAGGTTGGAGCGTGACTCCTGGGTCACCTGACCCATTCTCTTAAAGGGGCATGCTCCAACATACATAATAGTGAAGACTTTTTTTATTAGTCGTTCATGGGCATGTGGATTGGAAAGGCCAGTGTTTAATGTCCGTTTAATTACCCTCGAGAAGGTGTATATGAACTACCTCCATGGATCACTGCAGTCCCTGTGGTGTAGTTACATCCACAGTGCTCTGAGGGAGGGAGTTTCAAGGTTTTTATAGTGAAGGAAGGGTGAAACATTTCCAAGTCAGGATGGGAACGTGCAGGTGGTGGTGTTCACATGCATCTGCTGCCCTCACCCTTCTAGATGGTAGCGGTTGTGGGTTTGGGACATGCTGCCTAAGGAAACTTGATGAGTTTCCTGTAATGCATCTTGTAGATGGTACACACGGCTGCTACTATGTGTTGGTGGTGGAAGGAGTGGATGTTTGTGGAAGGTGTGCCAATCAAGCCTGGATGGTGTCGAGCTTCTTGAGTGTTGTTGGAGTTGCACTCATCCAAGCAAGTTTTGATTTGATTTGATTTATTATTGTCACATGTATTAACATACAGTGAAAAGTATTGTTTCTTGCGCGCTATACAGACAAAGCATACCGTTCATAGAGAAGGAAACAAGAGAGTGCAGAATGTTGTGTTACAGTCATAGCTAGGGTGTAGAGCAAGATCAACTTAATGCAAGGTAGGTCCATTCAAAAGTCTGACAGCAGCAGGGAAGAAGCTTTTCTTGAGTCAGTTGGTACGTGACCTCAGACTTTTGTACCTTTTTCCCGAAGGAAGAAAGTGGAAGAGAGAATGTCCGGGGTGCGTGGGGTTCTTAAATATGCTGGCTGCTTTGCCGAGGCAACGGGAAGTGTAGACAGAGTCAATGGATGGGAGGCTGGTTTGTGTGATGGATTGGGCTGCATTCACGACCATTTGTAGTTCCTTTCGGTCTTGGGCAGAGCAGGAGCCATATCAAGCTGTGATACAACCAGAAAGAATGCTTTCTATGGTGCATCTGTAAAAGTTGGTGAGAGTCATAGCTGACATGCCAAATTTCCTTAGTCTTCTGAGAAAGTAGAGGCGTTGTGGGCTGGACACCTAAAACCTTGAAGCTCTCAACCCTTTCTACTTCGTCCCCATTGATGTAGACAGGGGCATGTTCTCCTTTACGCTTCCTGAAGTCGATCACAATCTCCTTCGTTTTGTTGACATTGAGGGAGAGATTATTGTTGCCGCACCAGTTCACCAGATTCTCTATCTCATTCCTGTACTCTGTCTCGTCATTGTTTGAGATGCGACCCACTACTGTGGTGTCGTCAGCAAACTTGAAAATCAAATTGGAGGGGAATTTGGCCACACAGTCATAGGTGTGTAAGGAGTATAGTAGGGGGCTGAGAACACAGCCTTGTGGGGCACCAATGTTGAAGATAATCGTGGAGGAGGTGTTGCTGCCCATCCTTACTGATTGTGGTCTGTGAGTTAGGAAGTTCAGGATCCAGTTGCAGAGGGAGGTGCCAAGGCCTAGGCCACGGAGTTTGGAGATGAGTTTCGTGGAAACAATAGTGTTGAAGGCTGAGCTGTAGTCAATAAGTAGGAGTCTGACATAGGTGTCTTTGTTATCTAGGTGTTCCAGGATTGAGCGCAGGACCATTGAAATGGCGTCTGCTGTGGACCTGTTGCAGGGTAGGCAAACTAATGGATCCAGGTAGTCCGGGAGGCTGGAATTGATTCGTGCCATGACTAACCTTTCGGAGCACTTCATGATGATGGATGTCAGAGCCACCGGCCGATAGTCATTAAGGCACGCTGCTTGGCTTTTCTTAGGTAACGAGATGATGGTCGTCTTCTTGAAGCAGATACGGACCTCAGATTGTTGTAAAGTGGGGAGTATTCCATTACACTCCTGACTTGTGCCTTGTAGTTGGTGGATAGGCTTTGGGGAGTCAGGAGTTGAGTTTTTCCCCTGATGCCCATTGACTCCAGTTTTGCTAGTGCTCCTTGATGCCGCACTTTGTCAAGGGCTGTCACACTCACCTCACCTCTGGAGTTCAGCTCTTTTTATGTTTGAACCAAGGCTGTAATGATGTCAGGAGCTGAGTGATTCCTGACCGAACCCAAACTGAGTGTCAATGAACAGATTATTGCTAAGTGCCACTTAACAGCATTATTGACAACTCCTTCCATCACTTTATTGATAATCGAGAGTAGATTGATCAGACGGTAATTGGCTGGGTTGGATTTGACCTGGTTTTTTTTTTGTGAACAGGACATACCTGGGCAATTTTCCACATTGCCGGGTAGATGCCAGAGTTGTGGCTGTACTGGAGCAGCTTGGCTAGGAGCACAGCAGGTTCTGGAGCACAGGTCTTCAGGACTGTTGTCGGAATATTGTCAAGGCCCATTGCCTTTGCAGTATCCAATGCCTTCAGCTTGATATCATGTGGAGTGAATTGAATTGGCTGAAGACCAGCATTTGTAATGGTGGAGTCCTCCAGAGGAGGCCAAGATGGATCATCCACTCAGCACTTCTGGCTGAAGATTGATATACACCAATCCAATGGCTGACTGGCTTCAGGCTTCTTTATTTGAGGCATCTGTGCAGCCACCTGAGGACACCGCCATGTAGAGGCACCCTCTTGCTCGCCTATCTGTCTCAGCAGCATCCAGCCCTCCTGGTGATAATGCAAGCCTGACATTTTCTCAAGCCCCCTAATTGGGATCGCAGCCTTGGGAACCCTCTAAGATAAAAGCAACTTACCGCAGACGCTGGAATCTGAAACAGGAAGTGCTGGAAAATCTCAGCACGTCTGACAGCATCTGTGGAGAGAGAACAGAGCTAACGTTTCCAATCTGGATGACTCCTCCTCAGATGAAGAGTCGCTCTGACGAAGGGTCATCCTGACTCGGAACGTTGCCTCTATTCTCTCTCCACAGATGCTTTTCTTAATTTACTAGTGTCGCAAGTAGGCTTACATTAACACTGCATTGAAGTTGCTGTGAAAATCCCCTAGTTGCCACCCGGAGGAAACCCACGCAGACACGGGGAGAACGTGCAAATTCCACACAGACAGTGACCCGAGGCCGGGAATCGAACCCGGGTCCTTAGTGCTGTGATGCAGCAGTGCCAACCACTGTGCCACCGTGCTGCCCCGTGCTGTCAGACCTGCTGAGATTTTCCAGCGTGCTCTGTTTTTGTTGGGAACTCACTATCGTTGATAAGACAGCGGGCACCAGTCAATCAGTTAGGTGGCCGCCTCTCGGGAGGTGGCACCAGTGGGCATGCTGGTATCAAATGCATCAGAAAGCTTAGCCCAAGGTGGCCACCTGTGCAGAAGTCCAAAACTTGGGGCCACAAACACGAGAGAAACACTAATAAATCTCGGGAGTTCAAGCAAAAGATCTTTGCCCAGAGGATGTTAGAAAGTGGAACGTTCTACCACTTGGAGTAGTTGAGATGAGTAGTATCAATGTCTGAATAAAAGCAAATTACTGCGGATGCTGGAATCTGAAACCAAAAGAGAAAATGCTGGAAAATCTCGGCATGTCTGGCAGCGTCTGTAAGGAGAGAAACGAGCTGATGTTTCGAGTCCAGCTGACAAAGGCTGAGATTTTCCAGCATTTTCTCTTTTAGTATCAATGTCTTTACGGAATGCCAGGTAAATAGATGAGGGAGAAAGGAAGAGACAGAGATGCTGAGTGAAGGAGGTAAAGTGGAGGAGGCTTGTGTGGAGCATGTAATTTTCTTGAGGCATTTTAAATGAAGGGAAAAATAAGCAAAATTAAAGTTTGTTTATTAGTCACAAGTAGATTTACATTAACGCTGCAATGTAGTTACTGTAAAAATCCCCTATTGTATTGTATTTGAGCACAATACCACCTCTTAGCGAATCGTAATGGGAGAGATTACACAAATAATGTATTTTTGACTGAGTTGAGGGAGGAGGCTGAAGGAGCTTCGGGGGATCTTTTGTTTCCGGTGTCTTGTTGGCGTTAATCCTGTTTGACACATCCTTTCGAAATCAGCTGCAAAGGAACCTCATTGTCTTGGTTGGAACGCCTGCCTCTGCTGCCCTGTGCAGTCTGCTCTGGGATTTGCGCGTCTCGGTTCCTTTAATCTCTCCAGCAGATTCTTTGAACCTACTCTCCGACAAAAGGCACAGTTTCCTATCACAGCAGCAGGGAAATAACATCAGAGTTCCCTGACAGGGATGTGGTCTCTGCTGTCCAGAACTTTCAGAACACTGACAACTCCCCCCTCCACCCTGAGAAAGATGGATCAAGGGTACTTTCGAAATGGTGGGGCACTCAAAACGGTCAAGGAGAAAAAATGGTTTCGGGGGGGGTGGGGGGGAGGTGAAATCCGTGTACTGAAATCTCTAAAAGCTAGCTCTGAAAAAAGAATTTAAAAGGCTAATTCAGTGTTGGCCTCTGTCACAGGGGCTGGAACACAAAGGGGTGGAAGTCATGTTACAGTTACATAAAGCCCTAGTAAGATTCCATCTAGAGTATCGTGTTCAGATCTGTATCCCACACCTCAGGAAGGATACACTGACCTTGGAAGCAGTAATTTACCAAAATTATACCATGACTAAAAAGGATAAGTGACGAGGAATGTTTGCATAGTACTGGGCTTGTACTTCCTTGAGTATGGGAAATGAAGTGGTGATGCAACTGAGGCGTTTAAGATGATTAAAGGAGATGTTATGATGGATGAGGAGAAACTATTTCCTCTGGTGGGGGAGGCCCAGGATAAGGGTGGGGGTGGGGGGGGGGGGGTGGTGTGTGTGTGTGTGTATAACCTTAAAACTCAAGCTGGGTTCAGGGAGTGACGTCAGGAAGCACTTCTTCAGACCAAGGTTAGTGAAAATCTGGAACCATTACCCCCCCCCCGCCAACCCATAAAAGGTTAAAATGTATTTATTAGTCACAAGTAAGGCTTGCATTAACACTGCAATGAAGTTACAGTGAAATTCCCCTGGTCGCCACACTCCGGCGCCTGTTTGGGGTCAGTGCATCTAACCAGGCTGGGAGGAACCTGGAGCGCCTGGAGGAAACCCACGCAGACACGGGGAAAACATGCAAACTCCACCCAGGCAGTGACCCAAGCCGGGAATCGAACCTGGGTCCCTGGCGCTGTGAGGCAGCAGGGGCTAACCACTGTGCCACCGGGCCGCCTCCACCCACCCACCCACTCCAATTTCTTTTCAGCTATCGAACGCTCATATGCCCCTGACTCTAGTGAAATTCCCTGCAGTTCTACATCCGAGGAGGTCCAAGGTTGAGTGATGTTGGAGTGACAATTGGGTGGCATTGATAAAAGACAAATAAAGACTTGCATTTACGTAGCACCGTTCATGACCGCAGGTCCTCTCAAAGCGCTTTACAGCCACTGAGGTATTTTAGAAACGGAGTCACAGTCGTAGTGCAGTAGAAGCCTCTTTTAAAAGAAGTCAATTGAGTTTCCCTTATCACCTTCCTTTGAACTGGAAGCTGGGATACACAGATTCAACAAAGTCAGGGAAGTAGAACCAGAGAACATTAATCTTTAAATGAGTGAAAAATCAATTTAAAACCCCATTTTGGAAGGAAGGTCAATTGCTTAAAAAAAATCCTGAAAATTACTGATGGTAATATTCGCGGAGAAATGCTGAACATGTCTTCATGAATTTTCTTTTGTCCACCACCTGGGCAAGATGGCAGGTGGTTAGCACTGCTACCTCCCAGTGCCAGGGATCCAGGTTCAATTCTGGCCTCGGGTCACTGTCTGTGTGGAGTTTGGCCACGCTAAATTGCCCCTTGTTGCCCCAAGTTATGTAGGTTAAGGGGATTAACAGGGTAAATGCATGGGGTTACGGCGATAGGGCAGGGGGTGGGCCTGAGTACGAAGAGCCGGTACAGACTCGATGGGCCGAATGGTCATCTTCTGCACTGTAGGGATTCTAAGTTAGAACAAAACTTGTTCCATCACCGGACACAGGTTCGATTCCGGCCTCCGGTCACTGTCTGTGTGGAGTTTGCACATTCTCCCCATGTCTGAGTGGGTTTGCTCCGGTTCCCTCCCACAGTCCAAGGGTGTACAGAATAGGTGGATTGGCCATGTTAAATTGCCCCTTTAATGTCCCAAGTTGTGTAGGTTAGGGGGATTAACAGGGTTATTGCATGGGATTATGGGGCAGGGAGTGGGTGGGCCTGGGTAAGATGCTCTGTCGGAGAGCTAGTACAGACTTGATGGGCCGAATGGCCTCCTTCTGCACTGTTGGGATTCTAAGTTAGAACAAAACTTGTATCATCACTGGCGCAACGCAGTATTTCCCTTTGATAAAGAGGCAGATTATTTTTAATTTGTAAATTATTTTAAGGTCTCCTATATTCTTTCTACTCTGTGATATGTAAAAAGGGGAAAGTAGTCGAGCAATGATTATCAGTCACTGCCCCATCGACACTGAGATCCTGTACACTACATTACTGAGACTGAGATCCTGTACACTGCATTACTGAGACTGAGATCCTGTACACTACATTACTGAGACTGAGATCCTGTACACTGCATTACTGAGACTGAGATCCTGTACACTACATTACTGAGACTGAGATCCTGTACACTGCATTACTGAGACTGAGATCCTGTACACTGCATTACTGAGACTGAGATCCTGTACACTGCATTACTGTGGCTGCTGCCTGCCTGAAGGAATCCAGCTTCAAGTATTGAAAAGGTCTTAAACTAAATCAAACAAAAAGGGATGTTTGCTGCATGGTGGCAATTAAAACCTGTTGCAGCACTGCCTCGAGTTGAGGGGGGGAGGTGGGGGGGGGGGGCGAGTGGGAGTAAGACCAAACAAGCGAAGGAAAGGAAGAGAAAGATTTGTTTCTTTGTTGAGTTTTCCACATCCTCGCAGCATCCGAGCATGTTTTACAGGCAATGAAGTACTTTGAAGTGTAGTCGCTGTTAAAATCGATGGGGAACGTGGTGGCTGGTGTCACTCAGCAAACTCTCGCGGACAGCAATGTGGTGATGGGCAGAAAATCTGTCCTTTTTTTTTTCAGAGGGGGGATAAATTTTAGGTAGAAGACAGAGAAACCCAACCCCACCCACCCCCCCCCCACTCTCTCTCTCTCTCTCTCTCCCCCCCCCCCCCACCCAAACATTTCTTCATAATAGTGCTGTGCGATGTTTTATGGCCACCTGGGAGGATAGCTGGTTCCTTAGATTAATGACTCACCCCATAACCCTGCTCCTGAGCCGACTGGATCGCAGGGATTTAGTCGAAAACATTGCTTACAATAAATGATTAAAAGGACAGTTTGTTCCTAGGAGATGTGCAAACCCATAAAACCAGAGTCACAAACCCCAGGCATCCTTTTCTTCAGAATGGACTCTTTTTTTTTTCCGATCAAAAGGCTGACGGAATCTCTGGTCGTGTCGGGTAACTGGACTATCTCACAGATGTGCCTGTGTTATTTATTATTTAACGGGGAGGTTTGAGAAGCCTGTGGGAGTCTTTGAGTGTAGGAGGACGGGAATCTCAAAAGTAGGCCGTGTGAGCAGATGCAATCTGACAAAGGATCCTGCCAGAGTCAAAAGCCAGTGACATTTCTGTGCATCCATTGACTCAAGCTGCCCGAACAATAAATGAGAATGCCTCCATGTTGGTGCGGTTAAAAAAACACCAGCCGACAAGCTTGAATTGAAGGATTTGATGACGTTAGTGGCTGCGGCCTGGACTCAGCAGGGGAGTAGAGGCATGAGGGCACTCATCTTAGACTGTCCTTGATTAGGGAGGAGGCGGAAGAGAGGAGAGAATCTGCGGTTCCACGGTGGCACAGTGGTTAGCATTGCTGTCTCACAGCGCCAGAAACCCGGGTTCAATTCTCGGCTTGGGTCGCTGTCTAAGGTTTATTTATTTATTTGTCACAAGTAGGTTTACATTAACACTGCAATGAAGTTACTGTGAAAATCCCCCAGTCGCCACACTCCTGGCACCTTGTTCGGGTACAAGGAGGGTGAATTTAGCACGGCCAATGCACCCTAACCAGCACGTCTTTCGGACTGTGGGAGGAAACCGGAGCACCCGGAGGAAACCCACGCAGACATGGGGAAGAACGTGCAGACTCTGCACAGACAGTGACCCAAGCCGGGAATCGAACTCGGGGCCCCTGGCGCTGTGAGGCAGCAGTGCTAACCACTTTGCCACCATTCTCCCAGTGTCGGCATGTGTTTCCTCCCACTGTCTGAAAGACGTGCTGGTTAAGGTGCGTTGGCCATGCTAAATTCTCCTTCAGTGAACCCGAACAGGCGCCGGAGTGTGGCGACTAGGGGATTTTCACAGTAACTTCATTGCAGTGTTAATGTAAGCCTACTTGTGACACTCAGAAATAAACTTGATCCTTGTGTGAAAAAGGTCAACTCGATATAGAACCATTCATAACTTACATACCTCCAAAACAAATGGCGTACTTTTTGCTCTGTTGTAGAAACCACCACACCCAATTTGCACAAAGCAAGTTCCCAGTAACAGCTGACGTGACAATGAAAAGATCCTCTGCTTTCAGTGATACTGTTGAAGGGTTAACATTGGTCAAATAGGACTAGGCTAAACTCCGTCCACACCTCCCGCTGCCTCGGGAAAGCAGCCGGCATAATCAAGGACCCCGCGGACCCCGGCACTCTCTCTTCCACCTTCTTCCATCAGGAAAAAGATACAAAAGTTTGAAAACACATACCAACCAACTCAAGAACAGCTTCTTCCCTGCTGCCATTAGACTTTTGAAAGGACCTACCATATATTAAGCTGTTCTTTCTCTTCACCCTAGTTGTAACTGCAACACTATATTCTGCACCCTATGTTTTTCCTTTTCCCCTGTGTACTTTATGAATGGTATGTTTTCTGTATAGCATGCAAGAAACTGTTTCCCAGTACGTGACAATAATAAATCAAATCAATGATATCCTTTACTACTAGATTTTTTTACTGTGTATCGCATGCGTTCATCCCATTATCAACTCACAGTCCAGACAAAAGGAGCTCACCCGTAAGTTTGTATCCAATTGTGTAGGGTCAAGAGGAGCAGGAGTGTACAATACTACTCTCCAACCATCCCTGTCCTCTGCTCCACAAAGAACAAAGAACAGTACAGCACAGGAACAGGCCCTTTGGCCCACCAAGCCTGTGCTGATCATGTTGTCCTATCTAGACCAACCGCCTGTATCCCTCTATTCCCCGTCTGTTCATATGTCTATCCAGATAAGTCTTCAATGTCACTAACGTGACTGCCTCAACCACCTCACTTGGCAGTGCTTTCCAGGCCCCCACCACCCTCTGAGTAAAGAAACTTCCCCCACTAATCTCCACTGAACCTCTTCCCCCTTACCTTGAACTTGTCCCCATGTCCACCACCATCTTTGTCCCCATCTGCTGCTATGAACCAAGCTCATGCTTTATTCCTACACTGTATCCTTGCACTCACCCCAGGCCCATCTCTTACTCTGTTCCATCCCCACCTCTCTTTGTTCCATCCCTGCCCTCAAAGCCCTGCTATAGTGCCATCTCCAGCTGCTCGCTTCCTGTCCCTTTCAGTCCAGGCTAATCTCCGAGCTCTGTTTATTAAGTTCCTTGTTCAAGTATCCAGTTGCTAAGTACCTTCCCAAGAATTCCCGCTGGACCGTACTTACCAAGCGCATAGTTGACCACAGAGGAAATTCATTAGTGTAGGTTAAAGGCTTCCCACATCCCCCCGTGGAGAACTCTTAATTCACTATGCAATGTCTCAACTGCAATTAAACAACTTTACTCACCAAAGTCAGCTGGACAAACAGGGGAGGCTAACCTAAACTAAAGTCAGTTTTCTTTTACGCTTTCATGGGATGTGGGTGTCACTGGAAACGCCAACATTTGTTGCCCATCCTTAATTACCCTTGAACTGAGTGGCTTGTTGGGCCATTTCCAAGTCTGTGGTCACGTACCAACCAACTCAAGAACAGCTTCTTCCCTGCTGCCATCAGACTTTACCTTATATTATCTTTCTTGACACCCTAGCTATGACTGTAACACCACATTCTGCATCCTCTCCTTTCCTTCTCCCCATGTACTCTATGAACAGTGTGTTTTGTCTGTATAGTGCGCAAAAAAACAGTACTTTGCACTGTATCCCAATATATGTAACAATAAATCAAATCAAATTTCAGAGGACAGTTAAGGGTCAACCACATTGCTGTGGATCTGGAATCACATGTAGGCCAGACCAGTTAAGGACGGCAGATTTTGAGACTTGGTGAAAATAAAGGACATGCTGTCAAAGTTTTTCATCTTGCACTCATCAGGACAGATGCAAGAATGCTAAATTTCAAAGGGAACCGCTGAAGGGGCTGTTTGATACTATCTGACAGTCGTTGGGATATAAGACCTACATACCAGACATTGCCCTGACATTGAAATACTTTACACCACATTTGTGTGAGTGTCAAAACGTCTTTTTGCCTTGACGACAGCACCCTGCGAGTGAAAAACACCACTCTATACAGCAGCATATTTGGGACCTGAGTTCATCAAACTTGCGCAGCTGAGTTTAGCTTTCATTTTTAATAATTCTTTCATGGGATGTGGTCCTCGCTGGCTGGGCTGGCATTTGTTATGCATCCCTAGTTTGCCTGGAACTGAGTATCTTGCTAGTCCAGTTCAGGGGACAGTTAAGAGTCAACCACATTGCTGTGGCTCTAGAGTCACATGTAGGCCAGACCAGGTAAGGACGACAGATTTCTGTCCCTAAAGAACATTAGCGAACCAGATGAGTTTTTACAACAATCGATGATAGATCACCAACATCAGCTTTCCATCCCAGATTTAGTAATTGAATTCAAATTCCACCAGCTGCCTTTATGGGATTTGAACCTACATCCTCAAAACATTAGCCTGGGTTTCTGAATGATTGGTCTGGAGACATTACCACTATGCCACCATCCCCCTCCCACTATATCCAAATAGATGGTGATGCCACGGGTTCCCATCAGGCTAACATTTTTGTCGGTTTCCATGAGAAAAGCATAAACCTTTACATATTTCCAGTTGGTAAAGGCAAGTTTGCTATATTTGAGTCTGTAGCAGTGTGTAAGAATTCCCGAACACACCTTAATGCACCACAGCCTGTGCTCAAATTCACCTTTGAAATAGAGCAGCCTAACAAACTTCCCCTCCTCAATGTGCTAGTTGAGGTGTCCACTAATGGGTTCTCCACTATCGCCTTCACTGGTCAATATACGCTTTGGAATTCCTACAGCTCCACACGCGACAAGACTGATCTTATCTGCAGTCTCATAAATCTGCGATGACAATCTCTCCCTCAATGTCAACAAAACGAAGGAGATTGTCATCGACTTCAGGAAGCACAGTGGAGAACATGCCCTCGTCTACATCAACGGGGATGAAGTAGAAATGGTCGAAAGCTTCGAAGTATAGTTAAGAAAGCCCACCAATGCCTCTACTTTCTCAGAAGACTAAGGAAATTTGGCATGTCAACTGTCTACACTTCTCGCTGCTTCAGCATAGCAGCCAGCATAATTAAGGACCGCACACACCCCAGACATTGTCTCTTCCACCTTCTTCCGTCGGGAAAAAGATGCAAAAGTCTGAGGTCGCGTGCCAACCGACTCAAGAACAGCTTCTTCCCTGCTGCTGTCAGACTTTTGAATGGACCTACCTTGCATTAAGTTGATCTTTCTTTACACCCTAGCAATGACTATAACACTACATTCTGCACTTTCTCGTTTCCTTCTCTATGAACGGTATGCTTTGGCTGTATAGCACGCAAGAAACAATACTTTTAACTATGTTAATACATGTGACAATAATAAATCGAATCAAATTGGCTCCCAAGCCATTTGTTCAGCATGCATGCTGGATGTTAAAATAGGGCAGATCACAGCCTGTCCTATGGGATAATGGTTATCCCATGCAGGTCATCGTGCAAACTCATGAACGGGCCTAAGACCACCATTTCCAGTCCTGAAAAGTTTCCAGTCAACCTCAGCTTACCCTGGAAGGGCAAAGTGTCTCAAAAACTTGAGCTACAGGTAAAGCTAGCTGTTTCAGACTGCGGTTATGCAGTCGCAGCACGAGTGGTGTTTTCCACTAACAGGACGCTGCCATCAAGCCAAGAAGACATTCAGACAATCACCCGAATGTTGTGGTGTATGAATTTCAATGCCGGTGTGATGCCGTACATCCCAATGACTGGTGGATCGTATCAGACAGTACGTCCCTTCGGCAGTTGGCAATAGGCATAGTACTGACTGTATTCAGCCAGCCCATCCTTGCAAAACTCAAGACATAATATCTAACATTAGATGTAATTCCATGATTGGGCAGCACTTGCTGAATAATCCTAAGTGTGCTACAAGTTACACTAACAGCCAAATAAAGATTATCAGTCGGGTTCACAATGCAACTCACTTACACTTGCCAGAAACAACTTATATTCAGAAGCAGGGACCTGGCCTATGAGACCATATGATCTAGGAGTAGATGAAGGCCGTTTGGCCCATCGAGTTTGCTCAACCATTCAATGAGATCATGTCTAATCTGAACAACTCCACTGTCCTGTCTTATTTCTATAACCCTCGATTTCTTTACTGATTAAAGGAAAGGTAAAAGGAATATGTCCAGACATTGCACCTTTATTGAATAATAAAAAAGTATGGGGGATAAGAGCTCCATGGCGCACTCACCATGGCAATGTCTTAACCAATTGGAGTCATCATGCTGACCAATTTTTTGTTCCCTTTGAAGTTTGGCATTCTTGCATCTGTCGTGATAAGTGCAGGATGAAAAGCTTCGAAAGTGTGTGTCTTTTTATTCAGCAACGCTCCTGTTCTCTTCTACCAAATGACTAACTGCAAATTTCTTAAGAACCAGATGGGTTTTTACAGCAATCAATGATAGTTTCATGGTCACCAGACTGGCTTTCAATTCCAGATTTTGTCAGTTGGATTTAAATCTGCCAGCTGCCTTGGTGGAATTTGAACCCATGTCCCCAGAGCTGTGTAAGAAGTCTCACAACACCAGGTTAAAGTCCTGGTTAAAGTCCAGAGCTGTATCCAGGGCTTCAGGATTACTAATCTAATGACATCAATATGTCACTATCAAAAGTCAACATTGATAGCATTTTTGGAGTCACAATAAGTCAGGATATGGCCACCTGAGTAGTCTATTGGACTTGTGCTGAGATCAATCGGTTAATCAGGTGATGGAGACTTTCCAAATGCCCAGGACTGCTTTTAGTTTGACTGCTTTCAATTATTTCTCCAGTTTGACTACATGTGTGAAAATTTGTATGTGTTCTTGATAATTATTTCCATCTGGGGAAAACAGCAGGAGGGTGGGGGTGTGGGTTTGCCACCAGGGAGAAGAGGCTAGGAATACTGCGGCGAGTAACTCACCTCCTGACTCACAACGCCCGTCCACCATCTACAAGGCACAAGTCAAGAGTGTGATGGAATACTCTCCACTTGCCTGGATGAGTGCAGCTCCAACAACACTCAAGAAGCTCAACACCCATCCAGGACAAAGCAACCCACCTGATTGGCACCACATCTACTCCCTCCCTCAGTAGCAGCAGTATGTGCCATCTACAAGATGCACTGCAGCATTTAACCAAAGATCCTTGGAGCACCTTCCAAACCCACAACCACTTCTATCCAGGACAAGGGCAGCAGATACATGGGAACACCACCACCTGCAAGTTCTCCTCCAAGCCACTCACCATCCTGACTTGGAAATACATCGCCGTTCCTTCGCAGTCGCTGCATCAAAATCCTGGAATTCCCTCCCTCATGGCATTGTGGGTCAACCCACATCATGTGGACTGCAGCGTTTCAAGAAGACAGCTCACTACCACTTTCTCAAGGGTAACTGGGAATGGGCAATAAATGCTGGCTGGCCAGTGACACCCATGTCCCACGAATGAATAAAAAAAAGCCAATCTCAGTATGTCCAAATACCCGCAAGAGGCAGGACATACTGCTGAGGTGGGCCTCAGTTTCCCTGTACCCTCACATACATACCTCCCCTGCCCATTCCCCACACCAACCCACCCCATACTGATTCAGTGTTTAGCAGCTCAGTCCATTTATATTAGCAATTGGCAGCGAGATTTCAGGATGAATTCAACTACTGTTTGGCAGTGTGCGTACGGCCGACATATCAAATGGGGAGCTGATCGGGGATGCTGAGTCCAGGAGCCAAACACCCACTGATTTGTAAGATTTTCAGGGCAGATAGCTCAAAACAAAATCCATGTAGTGTTTGGGAGAGCCAGCTAACCAAAAACCCTGGCAAAGTCAAATAAATGAAGCATTCTAACGCATGGCTATCACGCTTCATGGCAGAGTGCCCTCCCGACTTTTCCCTTTGGATAATCTCGTCAGTTTTTATTTATTTGTTGCAAACAGTCTGACGTTGGTGTACCTTTAAGACGTGTTTTTTTAAAAATCATGTACTCTTGTAAGCAAACTTTTTCAGTTTGTTTTTCTCATTGTTGCCAGGCTGTCTACGGGATTCTTTTTTTTTGCTGCATAAATGGGAGGTTTGTTTATTTTTACTGGGATGTTTGTGACTCTGCATTGTTAGGAGAAAAACTGGTTGGCAGGTCAGGTGATAGGAGCTTTGATCCATTTTCAGTTTGGAGCTGCAGGTTTGAATTTTAGATTTAGAAGGGGCATCAAGCTGAAAAATAGTCTCTCTCTCTCTCTCTCTCTCTCGCTGGTTTTGGAAATTCTGATGGTTAGCTGAAAGCAAGCTCTTGCCTTTCTGAAAGGGGGGAATCTGCTGTTGGTGGCTTGCCTGGAGTCCCTGGTGTTTTGAGAAGCTGTTCTGACTTCAAACTGTTTCGAGTCTATCCAGAGAACTGCAGATTTCATCCAAAGGTCTCAAGTCCAGTATCACGTGAGCATTAGTCTTTGCTGTGTTAAACCTGTGAAAAGGGTTTTTTTTGTCTACGGGACTGGTTTGATTATAGAACATAGAACAGTACAGCACAGAACAGGCCCTTCGGCCCATGATGTTGTGCCGAGCTTTATCTGAAACCAAGATCAAGCTATCCCACTCCCTATCATCCTGGTGTGCTCCATGTGCCTATCCAATAACCGCTTAAATGTTCCTAAAGTGTCTGACTCCACTATCACTGCAGGCAGTCCATTCCACACCCCAACCACTCTCTGCGTAAAGAACCTACCTCTGATATAGCTTCCTGTATCTCCCACCACGAACCCTATAGTTATGCCCCCTTGTAATAGCTCCATCCACCCGAGGAAATAGTCTTTGAACATTCACTCTATCTATCCCCTTCATCATTTTATAAACCTCTATTAAGTCCCCCCTCAGCCTCCTCCGCTCCAGAGAGAACAGCCCTCGCTCCCTCAACCTTTCCTCATAAGACCTACCCTCCAAACCAGGCAGCATCCTGGTAAATCTCCTCTGCACTCTTTCCAGCGCTTCCACATCCTTCTTATAGTGAGGTGACCAGAACTGCACACATCTGCACACAGAACTGGAACACATCTGATATATTTGTTAAAGGTTATATTATATCATGTTTGTTTGTAATTGGTAAGAGTTCTTGCTAATTTTCTTATTATACATGTTACATTCTTAATTAAACTTTGTTTGATTAAAGCTCCCTAGTGGGTCATTTAAATCATACCCGAAGTGGAACATATCATGCTTATCCTAGCCAAATTCAAGATGTAAAACCTATGATCCAGGTGGGCTCCATGGTGGAGGTGGTGTGTTTGGGAGGTGCAGTCGAAGGAGGCACAGTGTGTTGCCGACATGAGGTAGTGACAGCTTCATGTAATGTAGCAATGCTGGGAAACATCAGGTGGAGTTCTCCGGAGCCCCCACCAGGGCAGTCAATGGTGGGTACGATGGGAGAATATGGTTTTACACCAGCGTGAATTTACAGCGGGATCTGGTGGGTCAGAAAGCCTGCCAGAGACTGGCATGAGCCTCATTCGCATCCCACTGATGCAATGCAAATGAAGGCCTAACCCCCCCTCGCACCAGATTCTCCGCGATGCCGGTGGCCATCACGCCAGCACAAAACGCGTTCAGAATAACGTGGCGTGCAGATGTCGGGACTGAGTTGGACACTGCTCGGAGCTGCCTCCGGAGCTCAGCACGGAAGCCGCCTGCAATCCTGGACCCTGGAAAACCATAGCAGTGGGTCGGGGGAGAATCTGCAGATGCGGTGTCCTGGAGGTAGTCCATCTTCCAACCTCAGAATGTTCCTGGAGATCCATTTTCATTCTCAGGGGTCCGTCTTCCAGTCTCAGATTGCTCCCAGAGATCTGTCTTCATTCTCAGGATATCCACGTGCCTATTGGCGCCTTTTCAATATGGCAGCTGGACCCAGGGTAGATGACGCACCATCCAGGCCTGCCCCGCCACTGAATAGGGCGTAAAACTCCCAGGTACATAATTCATGAGGCCTGGGTCAGAAGATTTGGCATGTTTTCCTTCGTGCAGTGGGAAACACTCCGTGTTTCTTCCACTGTCACAGGACTTAGTCTCAAATGGGAGAATTCCACCCATAATATTTAAATACTGCTAATGAGGCTACATTTTGAGAGCACAGTCTCACTGAACCTACCCTATTGTCAAAGGAAGTTTGCAGTATGTATCTGAGTCATCAGTTGTTAATCTCTGAGCCAGAAGAATGCAAGTTCAAATCTCACTCCAGTGGCTTGAGCACAAAATCTAGGCTGGCAAATCATTGCAATGTCCCCCACTTGAGGGGGAGGGAATGCTGCACAGTCAGAGATACTACCTTTTGATTGAGATTAAAGCCCCACTTTTTCTCTCCGGCAGAGGCAAAAGATCACGCAATATTTCTCAAAGAAGAGCAGAGGCGTTCTCCTAATATCCTGTCCAATATTTAAACTCCAAGCACTTGTTGTTTGTGGGATCTTGCTGTGCGGAAATTGAATGCTGCGTTTTCTACAATATCAAATACACTTGAAAGAGGATTTTCCCGGTGGTACGGTGCTTTACGATGTCCTAAGCTTGTGGCAGGCGCAAGGTTTTTTTTTGGAACATTTATCAGTTGGATTTTGTAACACCTCAAACTGAGGATATCTATCCACATTCTGGGATACGGCTCCATTGGCCTTGCCTACGCAGCCACTCTTCTTGAGCAAGCCTCAACAGTGAATTATTTTAACTCTGGGATGAAGCGTAAGTAACGGTCAGTCCTGTCCTCAACTGAGAATTAGAATTTACTATCTTGTGGCCGTTTTATTCGGATCAGGAGTGCAAACCCTGTCTGATTGTTCATTAGAATAGAGGTGCAATTGTAACTTCTTTGCTCACTAGACCTGGCTGTGTCCAGATAATTGAGAGCCAACCAAAGTCTGAAGCCGTGTCCGTGCTGTGTGGCAGAGTGCGGCACCAAGTCATTAGCGGAACATAAAACACTGCTTTTCAACACACCAATATAAAAACAGAAAGCGGCCATTCAGCCCCTCGGGCCAGTCCGCCATTCAGTGTGATCATTGGCTAATCTGTATCTGAACTCTGTCCACCCTCCACAATCCTTAATGTCCTTGCCGAACAATTTCTATCACACTCTGTTTTGAATTTGGGAGAGAGTTCCAGATTTCCACTACCCTCTGAATATAAAGCCTCAACAGCTGTTTGTGTGTGCCTGTGTGTGTGAGCACGTGTGTGTGTGAGCACGTGTGTGTGTGAGCACGTGTGTGTGTGTGAGAGCACGTGTGTGTGAGCACATGTGTGTAAGTACATGTGTGTGCGCGCATGTGTGTGTGAGCACACAAGTGTGTGTGCATGAGCGTGTGTGTGTGTGTGAGCGTATGTGTGTGTGAGCACAAGTACATGTGTGTGCAAGAGAACAGACATGTGTATGTGCATGTGTGTGCGTTTGTGTGGGTGTGAGCGGATGTGTGTGTTTGTGTATGTGGGGAGGGGGTTTTGTGCGTGTTTGTGTGTGCAGGTGTGTGTGTGTGTGTGAGCAAGTGTGTGCAGCCTGACCTTTCATGGGGGTGGCTGGTCTTTCCTTTTGCTGGGAAATAAAAGATGATGTGGAGATGCCGGCGTTGGACTGGGGTAAACACAGTAAGAAGTTTAACAACACCAGGTTAAAGTCCAACAGGTTTATTTGGTAGCAAAAGCCACACTTTTGTGTGGCTTTTGCTACCAAATAAACCTGTTGGACTTTAACCTGGTGTTGTTAAATAAAAGATGGGCAGGATTTTCACACAGAGGCTGAGATAAGAGACAGTGAATAGATAAAGGCGATGACAGGTCTTGGCACCGTTGGCTGTGAATGGTGCTTCAGGAATCACTTGCTGGAACAGTTCGGCTGGGAAGTAATTGTGCTTTGTTATAAGCTGTGAGTTCTTCCATCAATAAAGAGCAGCAGTGTATTGTCCAGGCATCTGTGTGCCTCACTGACAGCAATCAAAAGGGATTCCAGACTGGGCACCTCTTTACTGAATGTATCAATCTGATAACTGAGTCAGATCATATCTCCTGCTTTCCAGACAAATAAACTGTGACAATGAGAAGTGTGGTTCCCAGCATCTTTATCAGAGCGCAGTAACGCTGTGGTTATCTCACTGGATTAATGGGTTGGAACTTCCCTGTTCCACAGAGGCAGGTTAGGGGCAATCTTGCCAGAGGTGGGTTCAACACAATAGCGAGTAGCCAATCCGGCCCATTAATGGGGCGGCACAGTGGTTAGCACTGCTGCCTCACAGCGACAGGGACCCAGGTTCCGATACCAGCCTCGGGTGACTGTGTGGAGTTTACATGTTCTCCCCGTGTCTGTGTGGGATCTGGGCATGGTAGCACAGTGGTTTGCACTGCTGCCTCACAGCAAGAAGTCACACAACACCAGGTTAAAGTCCAACAGGTTTATTTAGTAGCAAAATCCACTCGCTTTTGGAGCGCTGCTCCTTCGTCATGTAAGTGGGAGTTCTTTATTTGTGGGAACTCCCACTTACCTGACAAAGGAGCAGCGCTCCGAAAGCTAGTGGATTTTGCTACCAAATAAACCTGTTGGACTTTAACCTGGTGTTGTGAGACTTCTTACTGTATTTACCCCAGTCCAACGCCGGCATCTCCACATCATGACTAATGTCGACGCCTCACAGCGCCAGGGATCCAGGTTCCGATACCAGCCTCGGATCACTGCCTGTGTGGAGCTTGAACGTTCTCCCCTTGCCTGCGTGGGTTTCCTCCCACAATCCAAAAGTGTGCAGGTTAGGTTGATTGGCCATGGTAAATTGCGCCTTAGTGTCAGCGGGATTAGCGGGGTAAATACTTGGGTACTTGGGTCGGGGCAGGATTGTTGTCTGTGCAGGCGTGATGGGCTGAATGGCCTCTTTCCGCACTGTAAGTATGGTATGATAACTGGGGGAAAGTTGATATCGGAAAGGCCCATCCCTCCTCCATCCAACCCCCCCCACCACCCCGCTCTCCCTCACCCCGCTGAGGCTGGAGTCCGGATTTTAACTGGAAGAGACCCTCTTGTGAAAAGTGAGGAGTCATCTGTAGAGTCATAGAATGGTTATAGCACAGAGGAAAGCCTTTGGTCCATCGTATCTATGCTGTCTCCATGAAGGAGCAATTGCCCTGGTGCCGCACCCCTGGCTTTTCCCCAGGGTCGTACAAATTTCTCCTTTTCAGATAATAATCTAATTCCCTTTGAAATGCCTCTATTGAAGCAGCTTTGCCACACTCTCTGGCCATGGAATTTGCTGGGTTGGAGTCACACTTAGCACAAAGGAAGATGTTTGTGATCTCTCCTTTGTGTTCGCATTGTTGATTCGACAGTCCTTGAGCCTTCTATTTATTCCCTTCTCTTCTTTGTGTTTTTTTCAATTCACCCTGATCAGTGTGGGCTAATCCTTTGTGAATGGACTGAACGCGCAAAGTGCCGCCTTTGTACTGGGCTTGAATATAGCTGAGAACATAGACGTGTTGTCAAAGTGTTGCACCCCATCAGGACAAACTCAAGAATGCCAATTTTTAAAAGTTTAATTCGTGGGACATGTGCGTCGCTGGCTGGGCCAGCATTTATTACCCATCCCGAGTTGCCCGAGGGCAGTTGAGAGTCAACCACATTGCTGTGGCTCTGGAGTCACATGTAGGCCAGACCAGGTAAGGTTGGCAGATTTCCTTCCCTAAAGGACATGGGTGAACCAGATGAGTTTTTCCGACAGTTGACAATGGTTTCGTGGTCATCAGTAGATTTTTAATTCCAGATATTTTTTATTGAATTCAAATTCCACCATCTGCCCTGGCGGGATTCGAACCCGGATCCCCAGCTGAGTTTCTGGATTAATAGTCGAGCGATAATACCATTAGGCCATCGCTTCTCCTAATTTCAAACAATCACAAGCATTTTTACAATGGGAGAAAGGAATGCTAATTGCCAACTAGCCGGCATCCTTTCCTACTCTTGTATGTGTTGTTGTGATTGTTTGAAATTTGGCATTCTGGCATTTGTCCTAATCAGGGCAACACTTGGACAACTTGTCTCCCTTGGTTACCCTATTATAGAAAGGATATTATTAAACTAGAAAGAGTGCAGAAAAGATTTACTAGGATGCTACTGGGACTTGATGGTTTGAGTTATAAGGAGAGGCTGGATAGACTGGGACTTTTTTCTCTGGAGCGTAGGAGGCTGAGGGGTGATCTTATAGAGGTCTATAAAATAACGAGGGGCATAGATCAGCTAGATAGTCAATATCTTTTCCCAAAGGTAGGGGAATCAAAAACTAGAGGGCATAGGTTGAAGGTGAGAGGGGAGAGATACAAAAGTGTCCAGAGGGGCAATTTTTTCACACAGAGGGTGGTGAGTGTCTGGAACAAGCTGCCAGAGGTAGTAGTAGAGGCGGGTACAATTTTGTCTTTTAAAAAGCATTTAGACAGTTACATGGGTAAGATGGGTATAGAGGGATATGGGCCAAATGTGGGCAATTGGGATTAGCTTTAGGGGTTTAAAAAAAAAGGGCGGCATGGACAAGTTGGGCCGAAGGGCCTGTTTCCATGCTGTAAACCCCTGACTCTATGACTTAGCAAAATGCGCCTTGGAGCAAATGGAAGTTGAGTTACGTTGTCCCAGTTTCACTTTGGCTTCTGCAAAGAGGATAAATAAGCAGATGATTTCTCCGTCAATAACAGGTTCCAGTTGCTGGGTCTGTGTCCATGCCGCCTATCTCAGAGAAGGTGCGAGAAGTAGTCTTGGCCTGTAAGGAACCTGGGGAGAAACTCAGCCAGGATTCCAGTTTTTGACTAATGTCCAGGCCAGTCTCTAAGAAATTGCACCCATAGACATATATGAGAACTGGATTATTAATAGCCACGATGCCCCAGTGGTCAAGTAGCCTGCAACTTCCCACCTGCACAAGAATACTGGCTCGAAATGTTGGACATATTGGTGGTCGTGCCAAACACTAGTCAACACCTGTCGGACAAAAAGGGAGAAAATTGGAATGGAGGAGATCTTGTTTATTTTTAACTCAACTAACTGATTGGACCATTACTTCCCCCAACAACATGTACACTTACAGAATCATAAAATCCCGACAGTGCAAAAGCAACATTCAGCCCATCAGGTCTGCATCGACTCTCTGACAAAGCATCTTACACAGGCCCTTTACCTCGCCCTATCCCCATACATTTACCATGGCTAATCCACCTACCCAACACATCCTGGGACACTAAGGGACAATTTAACATGACCAATCCACCTAGCCTGCACACCTTTGGAGCATGGGAGGAAACAGGAGCACCCGGAGGAAACCCACGCAGACACAGGGAGAAGGTGAAAACTCCACACAGTCACCCAAGAGAATTGAACCCGGGTCCCTGGAGCTGTGAAGCAGCAGTTCTAACCACTGTGCCACCCTTATCTGAGTTTGTTTATTGCAATGTCACATGAAGCACCCCAGAGGCCTAAAAACACACTTGACTTGCACCTTGAGCAAGAAATTATTGATTCCACTCTTATGGTCCAGTTATAGAATCATAGAATCCCTACAGTGCAGAAGGAGGCCACTGCACCAGTCTGCATCAACTCTCCAACAAAGCATCTTACCCAGGCCCTATCCCCGTAACCCCACATATTTACCCCGTTAATCCCCCTAACCTACCCATCTTGGGACACTAAGGGGCAATTTAGCATGGCCAATCCACCTAACCTGAACATCTTTGGACTGTGGGAGGAAACTGGAGCATCCGGAGGAAACCCACGCAGACACAGGGAGAATGTGCAATCTCCACACACAAAGTGACCTGACGCTGGAATGGAACCCGGGTCCCTGGCAGTGTGAGGCAGCAGTGCTAACCACTGTGCCACCCTTCTGGAGTACTCTGTACAACATTGGTCTCCTTATTTAGGGAATGACATAAACACATTGGAAACAGTTTGGAGAAGGTTTACTGGACCAAATTGCTGGAATGGGAGGGTTGTCTGGTGAGGAAAGGTTGGACAGACCAGGCTTGTATCTGGCCTTTGTCTCATCCTAACCTCTTACAGTACAAATTACTCCATTAAACCCCGCTTGGACACTAATAACTTTTATAACTTTTACCAGCCACTGATGAGTGGCTGTTGTCAAAGTCTAGTTACTATTTTAACATTTTATCAACCCTTGGGAAACTCCAGCCTCACTGGACCAGCTATGATTTGAAAGACTTAACACGAGACTGAGATAGACACCAATATCGTAGCAATAAAACATTGGAGCAGTGTGAATGCGATATTAATCCCTGATAATTCAAATAATATTTATCTAAAAATGAACAATTTACATCTGCTTTCTCTCTGTTCCATTGTGATGTCATTTTGTTCTCTGAAGTGTTCTATTCTGATCTAGATTATACACTTAGTGATCTACAAACTTCTCTTGGCCCATGTTCGTTCACACAGCTCCCCATAACAGAGAGACTGCACAGAGTGGAAATTCCCATTACGTGGAATATGTCTTAAACACAGCTGAGTCCTGGCAGGAGAGAGTGAATACCTCAAGATATTTTTGGCTTTTTATCTCTGCTTACCCTCTGCAAATCACCCCCCTTGTCATGGTTCTGGAAGTCAAGGGGTCCTGGTACACGTGCTAAGAAAGACTTGCATTTATATAGCACCTTTCCTGACCACAGAATCATACAGAGCAGAAGAGGCCCTTCGACCCATCGGGTCTGCACCGACACGCCTGACTCCACCTAATCCCATTTATCGGCACTTGGCCCATAGCCTTGAATGTTATGACGTGCCTGTTATGTATGTGGGGCGTAGCTCCTTTAAGAGAATGGGTCAGGTGACCCAGGGCGAGGGGTAATCCGCCCCTACAGGCAGCTGAGGACTGGAGTGCGAGAAGAATAGTTTGCCATTAAAACCCTTATTTGTTCCTGTGACTTGTCTCCGTGTTGTGACGCACCAAGCGCTCACCCAGGTACTTTTTAAAGGATGTGAGGCATCCCGCCTCCGCCACCCTCCCAGGCAGCACATTCCAGACCCTCACCACCCTCTAGGTGGAAAGGTTTTTCCTCACTTCCCCCCTAAACCTCCTGCCCCTCACCTTGAACCTACATCCCAAGGATCTCTCAAAGCGCTTCACAGCCATTGAGGTACTGTTGAAGTGTAGTCACTGTTGTAATGTGGGGAATGGGGCAGCCAGGTTACACAGTCTGCAGTCCCACCTACAGCATTTGTGTTAAGGAGCAGGAAATCTTTTTGTGTGTGATGTTAATTGAGGGGTAAATGTTGGCTAGGGCCCTGGGGAGAACACCCTCCCCTTCCTCCAGGTAGTATGGTGGGATCTCATACATCCACTCGAGTGGACAGTTTAACATAGAATCCCTGCAGTACAGAAGGAGGCCATTCGGCCCATCAAACCTGCACCAACCACAATCCCACCCAGGGCCCTATTTGCACAACCCCACGCATTTACGCTGCTAATCCCCCTGACACTAGGGTCAATGTAGCATGGCCAATCATCCTAACCCGTGCATCTTTGGACTATAGGAGGAAACCGGAGCACTCGGAGGAAACCCACGCAGAGATGGGGGGAATGTGCAAACGTCACACAGGCAGTGACCCAAGGCTGGAATTGAAACTGAGACCCTGGTGATGTGAGGCAGCAGTGCAACCACTGTGCCGCCCACAGATTTTAATTAGTGTTATTTAGTTTATTTATTAGTGTTACAAGTAGGCTTACATTAACACTGCAATGAAGCTACTGTGAAAATCCCCTAGCCACCACACTCCAGTGCCTATTCGGGTACACTGAGGGAGAATTTAGCATGGCCAATGCATCTAACCAGCACGACTTTTGGACTATGGGAAGAAACTGGAGCACCCGGAGGAAACCCACGCAGACACGGGGAGAAAGTGCAAACGCCACACAGTCGCATAAGGCCGGAATCGAACCCGGGTCCCTGGCGCTGTGAGGTTGCAGTGCTAACCACTGTGCCACCCACATAGGATACGTAGGATCGTTATGCATAGGATTGATAATATTCTAGACACAGTACTATGCACCATTAATCATTATACCCAGTCAATAAGAAAGCCCATCATGAGGGTGTCTATACCCCTTTGGTTGTTTACAATGCTCTGAAATTTGGCTGTCACAGGTAGGGATATGTGGATAGGGCCTGGGTGGGATTGTGGTTGGTGCAGACTCGATGGGCCGAATGGCCTCTTTCTGCACTGTAGGATTCTATGATTCACCCTAGAAATATGATTTGGAATTTCAGTAGACACTTCTTCTCTTGGAACCAATTCTGCATCATTTCCATGTGGTATAGCAGCAGACACAATCATCAGGCAACTGAGATTCAACTAAGTTTTCTGTAGTAGTATTCGCAACACTGGGGACTGAAGAAATTGCTACTTCTGGAGATAATTCTGTAAATCATTTTGAGATGACAGTAATTGGGTCAGCATGGCATCGCTAAACTAATTCATCCTCGATTTGAACTGTGTAAGAAATTGGACCTGTTTTAGCTGAAACTCTGGCTGGTACTCATTTCTCACTCATGGCCTAATTACGCGCTAACACTCGATCTCCTTGTTGAAATGAGTGTTGTTTTACCCTCACTTCTTGTCCAGCAACTTGAGATTGTTGTTGCTGCTCTACTATCTCTGAAGTTTCTGGAGGTAATAACAAATCAAACATAATTCTCAACTTGCTCCTGAAGAGTAGCAATGCAGGTAGATAGATTGTGAAGCTGGGACTCCTTAGAGAAGAGAAGACTGAGAGGAAATTTGACGGAGGTATTCGGAATTACGAGGGGTCTGGACAGAGTAAGTAGGAAGAAACTGTTCCCGTTGGTGGGAGAATGGAGAAGCAGGTTTAAGATAATTGGCGAAAGGATCAATGATGACATGAGGGAAGTTTGAAATTCGCGCCCTATGATTTTATTACCAAACCGCCTACTTTTACCTCCATTACATGGACCCCCTTTTACCCTCACCTCAACTAATTTGTTCAACCATGCCTTTGTTATCATCTCGGCCCAAGCATTCCAATGCTGTCCTGGCTGATATCCCACCTTGAACTCTCCATAACTTTGAGCTGATTTATCTAATTCTAATGAACACCATGTCTCATGATTGACTCATTACCATTGTACTTGCTGACCTATACTAACTCCCGCTTGACAGCAGGAAATCTATTGTCCATCTCGAATGAGCCTTGACCGAAGAAGGTAGGTCAGAGCTGGGACAGAGGGCTGAGCAGAAGTACCTACACAGACACACATTCCAACAGGAGTCACCGGATTGAGATCAGGAGCTGGGGTTTTAGCCCATGGGACCAGGATGGGGCGTTGTTTAAAATGATTTATATGCAGGAAATAACATAGGGCTGGGTAGACAAGACAGCATTTCCTGTTATAGTCACACAATATCAATTTTTCTCACACAGAAATAAAAGTGGAAGCAATTAAGTGCCACAGTAAATGCTCTGTGACTGCCTTGAACACTAATGAGAAAAGGGAGCTCAATGGACTAAGCCAATAAACCTCTAAGCAACTATCACCTGCAGTGTGTTGAGAGTATGGAAATACTTGCAGTCTATGTTTTGGTTGGTGGGTGGTCTTCTGTAGGAACAATGTTTTGGCTAAATCTTACCGAGACTCACAGCCTTCCACTGTGGCCGGAATTCTCCTGCCTCCCTGACCGGCAGTATCTCCCGCTGAAACCAATCGGCTTCTAAATGGCTCACCACAAATTCTGGCCTTGTGTTTCTGGCCAATACTGTTTAATGGTAGGAGGGCAATTAAACAGCCCAGAAGACTCAACTGGTTAACGCAAAGTGAAGCAGTCCATGCCCATATGTACCATATGGGTGGCGCAGTGGTTAGCACTGCTGCCTCACAGCGCCAGGGACCCGGGTTCGATTCCTGGCTTGGGTCACTGTCTGTGTGGAGTCTGCACATTCTCTCCTTGTATATGTGAGTTTCCTCCGGGTGCTCCGGTTTCCTCCCAAATCTGAAAGACGTGCTGGTTAGGTTCATTGGTCATGCTAAATTCTCCCTTAGTGTACCCGAACAGGCGCTGGAGTGTGGCAACTAAGGGATTTTCACAGTAACTTCATTGCAGTGTTAATGTAAGCCTACTTGTGACACTAATAAACGAAACTAGCAAGGCCTGGAAAATATCCAGGCTTGGGTTGACAAGTGGCAAGTAACATTTGTGCCACACGAATACCAGGTAATGATCACCTCCAACACAAGAGAATCTATCCACCCCCCCTTGATATTCAATGGTGTTACCATCACTGAATCCCCCACTATCAACATCCTGGGGATAACCATTGACCAGGAATGCTGCGGTGTATAACTCAACTCCTGACTCCCCAAAGCCTGTCCACCATCTGCAAGGCACAAGGCAGAAGTGTGATGGAATACTCCCCACTTGTCTGGTAGAGTGCAGCTCCAACAACACTCAAAGAAAACTCGACACCATCCAGGATAAAGCAGCCCACTTGATTGGCACCTCATCCACCACCTTCAATATCCATCGCCACCGATGTACAGTACATGTACATGTACAGCAATGTGTACCATCTATAAGACTCGCTGCAACAACTCACTGAGGCTCTTTCAACAGCAACTTCTAATTCCATGACTTCTACCACCCAGAAGGACCAGGGCAGCAGCTACCTGGTCACATCACCACCTGCAAATTTCCCTCCAAGCCACTCGCCATCCTGACCTGGAACTATGTTGCCAATTCTTCACTGTCGCTGGGTCAAAATCCTGGAACTCCCTCCCGAACAGCACTGTGGGTGTACCCACACCACATGGACTGCAGCGGTTCAAGAAGGCAGCTCACCACCACCATCTCGAGGGCAATTGGGGATGGAGAATAAATGCTGGCCTAACCAGCATTGTCCACACTTTGTGAAAGAATACAAAAATATGACAGTGAAGGCACAGATTGGGTTGACTGATCTGGAGGGGCTTCAGTTGGCTTTAGTGAGAATGGAAAATTGACCAAGGTTCCCGCTCCTGATCATTTACTGAGTAACATTGAGACAGTGGCTCCATCGCCCTCAGCAGAATAGCTGGGTGAGCCCGCCTCACCAAGGCCAGGCCGTCAGGATCCATCAGCTAAACAAAGGCCTGCAGCTCTCTTGCCATAGGAAGCCCAGCAGGAATGCTGGCAATGGTCAGGATTACAGACAGTCCTCAAGGAAGAGACACCGTGGAGCCAGGTATGCTGGTTAAGTCCAGGGTTTCAACAGGACCCAAGATGGCAAACCCTGGTTATGCGGGTTGCAAGGCTGGGTTCGGAAGGGCAGGGAAGGGGGTTAAAAGCGGGGAGGGGAATGACTGCTTTGGGGAGGTGCTTCCAGTGGGCACAAGATGCTCAAACAGGACCCATCTCCCCCACCCTCTTTAACCACACTCCCCCGCCCCCCCATACAACTCCCCAGTGCAGCAACAAGGCACCAGGTAAAATCTGGGCACTTGGTCCTGGGATGCCCCGCTTGGAAGAGAATGCCAGCGGACCAGGGGGAGGATTCAGATACATCGTCCAGCCATGGCCTTCAATTGTGCAGCACGACCCCTCCCCCCTCCACCTGGCAACCCACCCCCGGGAGTGGGGGCATTATAGTTCCAGCCAGAATGCGTGACTGAAGACAGGATCAGCTCGCTGTGATGGCCCTGAAGACCCAATAATAGATCAGTATTCACCATTCCATCGCAAAGATGCCTGCTTGTGAAGCCTACTAGACAGGGACCAATACATAGGAAGTTCGAGAGGAGTAAGAGAGGACATTGAGGTTCAAGAGGAGGACGGAGGGACATTGAGATTCCAGAAAAAGAAAGGGGCATTGCAGTTCTAGAAGAGAAAGGGGGATTGAGGTTCCAGAAAAGGAAGGGGGCCTTTGAGGCTCTAGAAGACAAAGGGGTATTGAGGTTTGGGAGAAAGAAAGGGGAGCATTAGGGTTCTAGAGGAGGAAGAGGCAGTGAGGTTCTAGAAAAGGGACGGGGCATTGATGTTCTGGAGGATGAAAGAGGAGCATTAAGGATCAAGATGAGGAAGAGATATTTATGAGATACTAAAAGAGAAACGATGGCTGGAATTCTCTGGCCGTCGATTCCAGTGGGATTCTCTGGTCCGAACGGTGGTGCCCCCCCTGCCGCGGATTTCCCAGCGGTGTGAGGTGGCTTTAGTGGGAATTCCCGTTGACAACGATGGGGCCAAAAGATTCCACTGCAAGTGAACAGCGCGCCCCATCCCACCACTGAGGGGAGGCCAGAGAATCTCGCCCCGTGTGTGTATGAGGTGTGCGAGAGAGGGAGCAACTGTCTTTGCACGTGAGAAGTTTGTTTGGCGAGAGAGGAAAATGAGGAGAAGGAGCATGAACTGGAATCCATTTGAATCCCTCACAGTCACTGAGACAATAAACAAAAATGTTTATCACAAGCTCTGTTGCTATCGCCTTCACCTCCTGACCAGCGTCTGCAGAAATTTCAAAAAAAAAACCTGGCTGTAAAGGGATTTAAAGGCAGTCTTATCTTCATTCAGGCTTTCTGAACAGTCATGTTCTGGCTTCTGTTTATCATCACTTCCAGCTGATTGTTTCAGATTTGTTATTGGATCAAAATCCCTCCTGACATTGTTCGATTTCCTAGCGAATATTCTCCCTCCACTTCCTACTTCCACTGACTCTTGGTGATGGTTCTGTCCCACAGGCAAGATTCCCAACATTTCTTCAAAGTGATAATTGTGTCATCTGTGGCTCGGTTAGTGGCACTCCCACCTGGAGTTGGGGCTCTCACCCCTGGGTTCAACTCTCATAGAATCATAGAATCTCGACAGTGCAGAAGGCGACCATTCGGCCTGTTGAGTCTTCACCGACTCTCCAACAGGGCATCCCACCTAGGCCCTATCTCTGAAACCCCACGTATTTACCCAGTAATCCCCCTAACCTACACAATTTTGGACATAAAGGGGCAATCTAGCATGGCCAATCCATCTAGTAGGCACATCTTTGGAATGTGGGAGGAAATTGGGGCACCCGGAGGAAACCCATGCAGACACGTGGAGAACATGCAGACTCCACACAGTCACCCAAGGCCGGAATTGAATCCAGGTCCCTGGCACTGTGAGGCAACAGTGCTAACCACTGTGCCACCGTGCTGCCCTTGGGGTTTCATTCTCACCCCAAATTTGGGTCCCTCTCCATGACTGAAGCACAGATATCAATGTTGACAGTACGCAGAGAGTGCTGCACTGTTGGAGGTGCTGCTTTTCAAGTGAGATGTTAAACTGAAGCCCCATCTGCCCGCTAGGAGGCACAGTGAGTAAGTTCCCTGCCTCTGAGTCAGAATTTCTGGGTTCGAGACCCACTCCAGGACTTGATGGCCAAGGAAGCTGCATTCATAACGCAACCAAACAGATGAAGTACCAATTTTTAAATCCTTCCAACGCACGGCGATGGCAAGTGTTAAAAGCAGGAGAGACTCCTGGTCAGCCATGCTTGATATGGAATGGTGTCCCTCAAGCTATAGGCCTCTGGTGACAGGCTGGTGGCTTGCTCCAGAACTAATTCACTCTGTGGGAACAGGTGGAAGCCTGCCCTGGGCACCATTATGTTCGGGTTCATGTAGATGTGAAAGGTCGCATGGTAATATTGTGAAGGGGAGCAGGGATGTTATCGTTGCCCTGGTCAATATTTAACCCTCAACCAACATCACGGAAATGGATTATCAGGTCATTATCCCATTGTTGTTTGTGGGAGCTTGCTATGCACAAATGGGCTGTCATGTTTTCTACATTGTCACGGAGACCACAGGCGGAATTTTACTGGCATGTCCGCCCAAGGTTCGTATGATCCCGTCCAAGGCCAATGGAGAATGCCACTCTCCGAGCCTCACCCACCCCCGGAATCGGGGCGGCCGTGCCAGTAAAATTCTGGCCCTCTCAAAAAATAAAAGCATTTTGAGACATCCAGTGGTTAGAAAAGGCTGTACTTAAATGCAGCACAGTGGTTGGCACTGCTGCTTCACAGCACCAGGGATCCGGGTTCAATTCCAACCTTGGGTCACTGTCTGTGTGGGTTTCCTCCGGGTGCTCCGGTTTCCTCCCACAGTCCAAAGATGTGCAGGTTAGGTTGATTGGCCATGCTAAAAATTGCCCTTAGTGTCCTGAAATGTGTAGGTTAGAGGGATTAGTGGGTAAATATATAGGGATATGGGGGTAGGGCCTGGGTGGGATTGTGGTTGGTGCAGACTCGATGGGCCGAATGGCCTCTTTCTGTACTGTAGGGTTTCTATGACTTCTATGATTTCCTCCCACGGTCCGAAAGATGTGCTGGTTAAGTGCATTTTCCATGCTAAATTCTCCCTCTGTGTACCCGAACAGGCGCTGGAGTGTGGCGACTGGGGGATTTTCACAGTGACTTCATTGCAGTGTTAATGTAAGCCTACTTGTGACACTAATAAATAAATTTTTAACTTTAAAAGTCTTTATTTTTATTTGTATTGCAAGTTATTTGACAGGGTGGGACATCGGGTGGGATTTTACGACCTCCCTCGGGCAAAATTCGTAACGTCCCGCCCGAGGCCAACAGAGAATTTTGTTCTGCGAGCCTCACCCATCCCGGTTCCGGGGCGGGTGAGGATGTAAAATTCCAACCATTCTGTCCATTCCCTGCAGTAGTTGCTGATGGAGTTTTGAAGTGGGTTCTCCTGAATTCTGAGACAGATTCTTGTACCTCTACCACCAGCCTGCCCGAGAGCAACCAACTCAGCATCTGATTGGATTGGGAATCCAGCCTCAGATCTCATAGAATCACAGAAACCCTACAGTGCAGAAAGAGGCCATTCGGCCCATCGAGTCTGCACCGACCACAATCCCACCCAGGCCCCACCCCATACCCCTACATATTTTACCCGCTAATCCCTCTAACCTACGCATCTCAGGACACTAAGGGGCAATTTTAGCATGGCCAATCAACCTAACCCGCACATCTTTGGACTGTGGGAGGAAACCGGAGCACCCGGAGGAAACCCACACAGACACGAGGAGAATGTGCAAACTCCACACAAACAGGGAATCGAACCCAGGTCCCTGCAGCTGTGAAGCAGCAGTGCTAACCACTGTGCTACCGTGTCTCCCTGGTCTATCGGCCGGATCTACTCACTGGATTATTTCTGCTCCTAATTCCAATGTTCCTAGGTTCCTAATTCATTGAGCATCCTGAGTTTAGCTCTGAGCAGTGAAACATCCTTACTTACAGAGACAGTTACAACTTAGGGTGTGGGTAATACTATTCCAAAATTACTTCTTCGGGCACAGGGCTAAATATCCTTCGGTGTGATACCAGGTCTGGTCATATGTCCTAATGATTAGCTGATTGAATCAAACAGTATGTTCCTGTGGTTGTTGGTAACAGGCAGGGTACTGACCATTCTCAACCAGCCCTCACTTGCAAAATCCAACTTAGAACGTCGACTGTAAAATGCGATTGTGATTGGGCAACACCTACTGAACAATCCTGAATGTGATAACAGCTGCAGTGACAACCATTTTTTAAAAATCAGTCAAGCTCATTTACGATTGCTATGTTAGTTCTGTGCAAACAAAAAGAATAGGCTTCAAGTCTTGTGCCAGGTTTGAATTACCCAGGAACTCTGGACGTCTATAGTTCCCCGTTATTTTCTCCACGCCAACGCCTCAGTCAGTCAGTCGACTGGCCAACCAGTCAGCACAGTTTTCTCCCGTAGTGGCACGGTAGCACAGTGGTTAGCACTGCTGCTTCACAGCTCCAGGGACCTGGGTTCGATTCCCGGCTTGGGTCACTGTCTGTGTGGAGTTTGCACATTCTCCTCGTGTCTGCGTGGGTTTCCTCCGGGTGCTCCGGTTTCCTCCCACAGTCCAAAGATGTGCGGGTTAGGTTGATTGGCCATGCTAAAATTGCCCCTTAGTGTCTTGAGATGTGTAGGTTAGAGGGATTAGTGGGTAAATATGTAAGGATATGGGGGTAGGGCCTGGGTGGGATTGTGGTCGGTGCAGACTCGATGGGCTGAATGGCCTCTTTCTGCACTGTAGGGTTTCTATGATTTTCTATGATTACAAATTGTCATAATCCTTTGAAGTTTGGTATTCTTGCATTTGTCCTGATGAGTGCAAAACCAAAAGCTTCAGCAATGCGTCTCTCTTGTCAGCAAAATATCTTTTATCTTTCCCTCCCATGGTTTGCACACTGGCATAGCGAGACAGGAAGCCGGGCCTGACCCTATCGAAATCTCCAGGAGAGCCTGATTGGACAGCTGTCAGCTCCAGAGCGATGAAATCCAGTTCCAGTTACCACCCCCCCCCCCCCCCACCCTTCCCCACCCCACCCCCCAGACAGCAAAACCCCTGCTCAGACCCACATTCACAGCAACAGAGATCATAACGCAGCCCTTCACACTACAAGGACATTTCCCCGAGGGAGCTCTATCTCGCAGGGAAAGGTTATGCTTTAGGAGCGAGGGATAGCTTTTGGTTAATCTCAGAGCAGGAATGTGGTACGCAATCCGTTCCTTTTTTGCTAAAGACCATCGGGGAAGATCTTCAGATAACTTTCAAGAACACAAATTCAGAACCTCAGGGAACGGCCTCGATACTTTCAGATAACAGCTTGCATTTATCCGGCACCATCAACACAATGAAACATTTCCCAGTGCTTCACAGGGACGGTATCAGGCTGTGAACCCCAGGAGAGCGAAATTGGGAGTGGTGACTTAAAAAGCCAATTGGTCGAAGTGTGCGTTAAAGGAGGAGATGGCGAGGAGGGGAGGTTTAGGGAGAAAGTTAGGGCAGCATGGTGGCACAGAGGTTAGCACTGTTGCCTCACAATGCTGGATTCGATTCCGGCCTTGGGTAACTGTCTTTTTAGAGTTTGCACGTTCTCCCTGTGTCTGCGTGGGTTTCCTCTGGGCGTTCCGGTTTCATAGAATCATGGAATCCCTACAGTGCAGAAGGAGGCCATTTGGCCCATCGAGCCTGCGCCGACAACGATCCCGCCCAGACCCTATCCCCATAGCCCCATATATTTACTCTGCTAATCTCCCTGACACTAACGGACAATTTAGCTTGGCCAATCCACCTAACCCACACATCTTTTGATCTGTGGGAGGAAACTGGAGCACCCGGAGGAAACCCACGCAGACACAGGGAGAATGTGCAAACTCCACACAGACAGTGACCCAAGCCAGGAATCGACCCCAGGTTCCTGGCACTGTGAGGCAGTAGTGCTAACCACTGTACCACCGTGCCACCCACACTCCAAAGATGTGCGGGTTAGGTGGATTGGCCATGCTAAATTGCCCCTTGGTGTCAAGGGGACTAGCTGGGTAAATACATGGAGCTATGGGGATAGGGCCTGGTGGGATTGTTGTTGGTGCAGGCTCGATGGACCAAATTCCTGCACGACAGGAACTCTATGAATTCCAGTGATGCCTACTGTCTGGCAACTCACACTGGCAAAACAAAATTGCCGCAAGTAAACAACTGCCTGAGTTACAAAAATGACAGAGTCTACGAGCATTAGTATCAGTACGTTTGTACACATTGTGTCGCTGCATTATAGGATGGATGTGGAAGCATTGGAAAAGATGCAGAGGAGATTTACTGGGATGTGGCCTGGTATGGTGGGAAGGTCTTGTGAGGAAAGGCTGAGGGACTTGAGGAAGAAGGTTAAGAGGTGACTTAATAGAGGCATACAAGATGATTAGATAGGGTGGACAGTGAGAGCCTTTTTCCTCGGAAGGTGATGGCTAGCACGAGGGGACATAGCTTTAAATTGAGGGGTGATAGATATAGGACAGATGTCAGAGGTAGGTTCTTTACTCAGAGAGTAGTAAGGGCGTGGAATGCCCTGCCTGCAGCAGTAGTGGACTCGCCAACATTAAGGGCATTTAAATGGTCATTGGATAAACATATGGATGATATTGGAATAGTGTAGGTTAGATGGGTTTTAGATTGGTTTCACAGGTCGGTGCAACATCGAGGGCCGAAGGGCCTGTACTGCGCTGTAATGTTCTATGTTGTGTGGCACTAACACCTAATCGGATCTGTTAGGACAAGACTTGATGAATACCGAGACCTTTAACAGTAGTTTCACGTCAACAAGGAAATTGACCCCAATCGACACAAAGCATGACTCTCAGTAGTTTACTCACAATCAGGATCCTTTGAGCACATGGGTGGGAACATACTGCCTGTTTCCTCTCCGCCTGAAGACTATGCTGGGCAGATTTCCCAGTAAAGATTGTTCCGACTGGGATACACATTCTACAGAGCTGGCTTACATAATGGAGCTTTCTGATAACCAGAGTCCTTCCAGCAAACAGCACCGTGACCTTTTTATTGGGAACAAAGTCCACCGGAGGAAAATCCATATACTCTGGGAAGATTCTTCCACTGACTGATGGTCAACACGGGATAGGACAAAGGCTCTGCTGCACACAACAGGCACGATCTTACCGGCCGTTCACGCCACACTCCCGCTGCAGCGAGGCCGGAGAATTTGGCGGCCAGCCGAATCTCCGTTCACTGTCGGCAGGGCGGGAGAATCCCGCCGGCGTGAACGGTGGTCAGATTTCGGCCAACATTTCTGCCCGTTTGTAACGGTGATGGCCCTTCTTAAACCCTGCCCCTTTGGCAGGATTGGTCACACCACCAAACAGATCCTCCTTCTTGCTCAGCATCACGTTTAATGTTCTCATCTGGGTGCAGAGATCAATGAGCAGGGGGCATAGGTTTGAGGTCGGGTTTAGAGGGGATGTGAGGAAAATCGTTTTCACCCAGAGGGTGGTGGGAGTCTGGAACTCACAGCCTGAGTGGGGAAGCTGAGAAGGGAAAGATTTAAAAGGGACCTGAGGGGCAACTTCTTCAAGCAGAGGAAGGTGCATATATGGAATGAGCTAAAAAGTCTAAAGTTTATTTATTAGCCAGCTTACATTAACACTGCAATGAAGTTACTGTGAAATTCCCCTAGTCGCCACACTCCGGCGCCTGTTCAGGTGCACTGAGGGAGAATTTAGCATGACCAGTGCACCCCTAACCAGCACGTCTTTCGGATTGTAGGAGGAAACCGGAGCACCCGGAGGAAACCCACGCAGACACAGGGAGAATGTGCAGACTCTGCACAGACAGTGACCCAAGCCGGGAATCAAACCCGGGTCCCTGGCACTGCGAGGCAGCAGTGCTAACCACTGTGCCACCGTGCCGCTCAGGGCTATTGCCAGAGCTGCCAGAGAAAGTGGTTGAGGCAGGTACAATAGCAACATTTAAAAGCATTTGGATAAGTAGATGGATGGGAAAGGATTAGAAGTATATGGGCCAAATGCAGGCAATAGGGACTAGCTAGGAGGGCAGCATGGACCAGTTGGGCTGAAGGGCCTGTTTCGGTGCAGTATTGCTCTAGGTGTGCCAAGGCATACAAGTCTATGGGCCAAGTGCTGGAAAATGGGATTAGAGTAGTTAGATGGTTGTTTTTGACTGGCGCAGATGCGATGGGCTGAATGGCCTTCTCGGTGCTACCGACCTGTATGATTCTATGACCTTTAACATGTTCAAATCCTTCCATGGCCTCCCTACCTCTGTAAGCTCCTTCAGCCTTGCAAGCCTCCAGAATCCTTGCACTCCTCCAATTCGGACTTCCTCAGCACCCCCATTTTTAATTGCTCCATCACTGTTGGCCGTCTTTCAGCCGTCTGGGCCCTGAATTGTCTAATTCTCTCGCTCCAACCCCTGCACTGCTCTATCTGTGCTCCCTTAAAAAAAACTCCTTAAAGCCTTCCAGTTTGACCAAGCTTTCAGTCACCTGTCTCAATATCTCCTTACTTGATGCTGTGTCAAATTGTGCTTCTTAGTTGTTGCTGTGAAGTACCTGGAAACATTTTGCTATGTTAAAGGTGGTACATAAATGCGAGTTGTTGTTAAAAATGATCTGGAAGGAAAAGCGGATTTGATACAAATCTGACTTGAAGGGGTCAATCTAGGGGTCACAGTTTGAGGGGTAAACCTTTTAGGAATGAGGTGAGTAGTGAGTCTGTGGAATTCACTACCACAGAAAGTAATTCGGGCCAAAACGCTGTCTGATTTCAAGAAGAAATTAGATATAGCTCTTGGGGCTAAAGGGATCAAGGGATGGGGGGGGGGGGGGAGGGGGATCTTGAATTTGATGATCAGCCATGATGTGTGTGAGTTTGCATGTTTGTGCGTGTTTGCGCGTGAGTGTGTGTGCATTAGCGTGAGTGTGTGTGTGGACAAGCGATGGAAGTTGATGACTGGAATGTTTTGCCGTTTACCAGCTCAGTGACGTTAATGATGATTCGAGCCGGATTGTTGTGTTTTATTTGTGCTCTCTGCTTCGTGCCGGCACTGTTGATAATAGAAGTTCAGCCACTAACTGGCAGTGACTCTGCTGCCGTGCAACAACAACAACAACAACTTGCTGGCTGGCTGGGAGGAGACAGGATATATACAGGCAACTGTAGATTGCAGCATGAGGGTGAGGTGGGGGGTGATGACGGGGGCCCACTTTGGAGACCCAAGACTTACCTGATGGAATTCAAGTGAGGCGTGTAAATGAGCCCACCTGCTTTGAGCAATTTTTGAAAAAGCAAAACTGGGTTTTAAGACATTGCAAGAATTTGATTACTATTCGTAAATAAAAATAAGTAGAATGTCACACACCTTCTGACCAACTGAACCAGGCACTGAGTAGTCTAGCCAGGGGTCCTCAAAAGGGCTCCAAACTTTTTTCTTTTAAGTTGAGGTGGCAACGGATGTTCCAGCTCCCTAAAAATCCAGCAATCTGCCACCAGTCCTACTTACCGCTGCCAAGATTTGTCCCCGTTCCCACCATCCCAAATAAGGTTGCCAACTTTCCGGGATGTGGGTTTTTTTTTCATTACCTTTGAACACTTAGCGACAGAAGTTATGGAAATGAGACAAGATTCCAGAGTGCTGTTGGGTGAATGCGCCCAAGCAGAGTTGGCAGCATCGGCTCAAAGTCTGAGCTACCGACCGAAGCAGTGGAAACAGACTTCCTGCCCAAAATTCCTCTGATCTTGCCCAAGGCGACCGCACCGCCCCGCGCCAGATTCACCAACAGCTGAGCGGGTGTCTACGAACAAACGGCACAGACAACGGAGGGACTGGAAGTTCTCGTCGGCAGCCAATGCCGTCTCTGCCACCATCAAGCATGCCACAGGGGAGTGAGGCTGGAAATCCCCCCCAGAGTCTTTGAATATCTCTCAGGCAGAGGTAGACAGATTCTTGAGGAGCAAGAGGGCGAAATGTTATCGGGGTAGTAAGCAGGAGGTTACAATCAGATCAGACATTATTACATAGAAACTAGAAGCAAGAGTAGGCCATTCGGCCCATCTCGATCATGGCTGATCTTCAAATGCAATATCCTGATTCCCCCCCCCCCCCCTCCATATCTCTTGGTCCCTTTAGCCCCAAGGACTATATCTGATTTCTTCTTGAAATCAGACAACGTTTTGGCCTTATTGAATGGCGGAGCAGGCTTGAAGGTATGTGGGCTACTCTGGCTCTTAATTCATATGTTCGCATGTTCATGTAGCCACCGGCAATTTCCTGCTAAAAACATTCAGGCCTCCTGAGAAGGCTTCAGCATGCACAGGCACGCACACACACACGCACACACATCCTACGCCCCACACACTACATACACCCCACACACCTGACATCTCACACACCTTATGCCACACACACACACACCACACGCATGCACACACACATCACACACTCCACATACATCTCGCCATAGTGTCGGAATGAAAGATGGAAGATCACACAGCAGGTACAGTGGAAGAGCATCCCTTGGAATAATTTAGTGCATGATCCAGATGGACTTGGTAAAGAACAGCAACAACCTGCATTTATTTGGGATCTTTAATGCAGTAAAACTGTCCCGAGGCACTTCCCGGGAATGTTATTACATAAAATTTGGCAACCAAGCCACATAAGGAAGTATTAAGACCAAATTATGGACAGAAATTTGTGTTTGAACGGCAATGAGTCCGAGAGTTTCAGTGAGGGAGGTCTGCAGTGTAAGGCCGAGGAACATTAAATGCATGACTGCCTATGGTGGAGTGTTTAAAATTGAGAATTGTGCAAGGAGTGCGAATTGGAGGAGTGCAGAGATCTTGGGGGGTTGCATGGCTGGAGGAGGTTATGGAAGTGGGTTTCGAAAGGCTTGCGAGGGATTTGACTAGGGAATTTTTACAGCAACTTCATTGCAACGTTAATGTAAGTCCACTTGTGACACTAATAAGTAAACTTAAACTTAAAAAACATGTGGAAATCAGAACTTTAAAATCGAGCTGTTGCCAGGCTGGGCTCCGATTTCAGTCAGTGAGCACAGGGTCGAAGGGCAAACGGGACTTAGTGCCAGCTTGCGGCAGCGGAGAGAGGATTGGATGGGCACTGGTTTACAATGGGGCGGAAGAATATTTTTATATCTATTTTTTTAAAACCACCAGGAAAAATACGAGGGAACATTTCTATTGGAAAGAACTGGTTTCCTCCAACCTCCTTCCTCTTTCCATCGGAAAAGTTCTCACGGGTTGGATACGTTACAGTCCCCTGGCATCCTGCACACTCTGCCAGGACTGTCCACGTGAAGTGAAGTTGATGTATCATGTTGAGCACAGGCCAACAAGAGGGGGCTTCACATTCCACATCACCGGTCACCATGACTTCCTGTGTGTAAGTCCGGCCGATGAGGGAGGCAGGGAAAGGTGAGGCAAATGAACTTAAGGGATGTCATAAATTCTGAGAATCACTGTCTCCATGTGAGCAGCCGAGATAAGAGGAACACGGGGAATTATCTCACATTCCACGTGCAGAGCTGGGGCTTATCTCCCTCCAGCTCTCCTTTAAAAACATTCCATTCCCCGACATAACCTGTGTTTCAGTGCAGACCACTGTGTGTTTTCTTTATCCCAGGCTCCCGTACACACATTGCCTGCTGCTGTCAAACAAAGCCAGGCCTCCACTTTAGATCTTCTGTTGATGATTAGTGTTAACATGGAGTGTGTTGTATTTACTGTTACAGGTTGGGCTGCTTGCTGGCACTGGTAGATGTGGACGTTCATCACCCGTGCCCCTATCCCCTACCAGCAACCCCTACCCGCCCCCACCCAATCCTTGATATCTCCAGTTTTCTGTATCCAGGCCCTCAAGACGCTGAGGTAGATTATCAACTTGTTGCCTGAGCGTACAAGAAGGGACAAAGGAATTAGTATTTTTGTGGCCAGGGGGTCAGTTAGCTCAGTTGGCTGGACGGTGCAGAGCTAGCAACACGAGTTCAATTTCTGCACCAGCTAAGGCCTTCTCAACCTTGCCCCTCGCCTGAGGTGTGGTGATCCTCACGTTAAATCGCCACCAGCCAGCTCTTCTCCTCAAAGAGGGCAGGCAAGTGAGAGGGCAAAGGAGGGGACCAGAGGGCAAAGGCTCGATTGGGAGGAGAGGGAGAACCAGGAAAGGTTGCACTCAGATAAAGACTGGAGGGCCGTAGCGGCAAGCATCCTCTGGGCCAGAATTGGAGAGAGTCTCTTACAGCGGGACGTAAATGACTGGGATGATTACAGAATGAGGAAGGTCAGTTTGCACTGAGCTTCCAAAGACCGTCCTTGTCCCAATCCAGTCAGGGCAAGAGCATGTCAGTCCACTGTCTGTCACAGCTCAGCAGAGCGTGCGCTGGGCATGGTCACGCATGATGCTCTGGGAGGCTTCAGGCTTGGCAGTCGGCTGCAGATGGTACAGTCACAGGGGAGACATTAGCAGCCTGTAGATTGGGAACAGGTGGTGTAGGGAGCGGGCATTCGATGGTCTCATTTGGGGGAGGGGTATCACGATACAGTGGGGCCTCAAGATGCATAGGGATTAGGGGTGCAGGGCTCCAGTTTGCAGACTGTTCAATGGATATAGGTCACCCCATGATGACCATCTTCACACACATGCCTGACAGACATGGAAAAGCTTCCTTTTTGACAGCATCAGTTTCCAATCAAGGTCAGCCCTCCCCGCTGCCATCCTGAAAATACAGACACACCATGGAGCCCTCAAGGTTCCACCTTGTCGATAACAAAGAGCACTCATCAACTGCAGTATACCCTAGCTCTGAGCCTGTCTCTGCTCGAAGCATTGCCTTCCCGTCGAGTCCACATATGAGCATTGAGACCATGCAGAGTGTTTCCATTGGCCACAACACAACTCCATATGGATGTGGCATAGCTGAGCTCGGTTTGGGGGAGTGGAGGCAAAGCAGTATGAATGGGCCAATGCTACATTGCTTCTTTTTGACGATAGTCTTGCGGGTGTTATGTAGACAATGCCAAGGTAGGAAACAGTTAAAGCACGGTGGCACAGTGGTTAGCACTGCTGCCTCACAGCGCCAGTGACCTGGATTTGATTCCGGCCTCGGGTGACTGTGTGAAGTTTGCACATTCTCCCCGTGTCTGCGTGGGTTTCCTCCCACACTCTAAAGATGTGCGGGTTAGGTTGATCGGCCATGCTAAGTTACCCTTTAGAGTCAGGGGAATTAGCAGAGTAAGTACATGGGGTTGTGGGGATAGGGCCTGGGTGGGATTGGTGTCGGTGCAGACTCGATGGGCCGAATGGCCTCTTTCTGCACTGTAGGTTCTATGATTCTGTAGTTTTGAGAACCAGGCAAAACCGAGCTGGTGAGGGGCGGAGCACTGGCACATTGAGGTGCCACTTTTTGGTTAGCTGAGCAGATGTAGAATCGCCAACATGCAAGGCAGGCAGGAGCACACAACCTCTGAGTGAGTATGGGCTTATCGATTACAAATCCTCATGGATAACAGACAGAATGGAGTTCAAGGAAAGATCACCCTTCTCCATGTGCATCTACATCTCTCCTTCTACACTACACTTTCATTTTTCCACAACAGAGGCAAGTCAGGGGACTACATGAGCCCCCATCTTACACAGCCAAGAATGAACCTCACTTGAGCTTGCAATGCATGTTGTGGAGATACCTGTGACCGGCACCCTTTGTGTTGAGGGTGAGGCATCACTGATGAACTGTAGAGGAGATGCACTGCGCACACCCACCAGAGGCAGATGGAATGAATCGGTGATAAGTGGGTGGAGGGAACGTGGTGAGACATCTGATTGAGTACAACGCAACCCAGCACGCAGAGGAGGCATACACAAGAGGAGAGGTGAAATGGATACCATTCATTTTACGTAGGTGGAAAATATATACAGATGGTGAACACACATGGTGCTCCTAATATCTCTTTATCCTCTTAACCCTAATGCTGCGTCTTGGTGCATCCCCAACATCCACAGTGGAGGTAGAATCAGCCAGCTGAATGCCACACCCTGCTATCTATGATTGCTTTAATGAACACTCTCTGTAGACTTGGAGGGTTCTGGCCTGCAGTGCGTCTCCTGCAGTGGGGCAGGTGCACCCTCCTTGGCCTGTGAGGCTGGAGGCGATTGGGTTGCAGGTCGAGGCGTTTGGAGTTGGCTGGACATTCCCGAAATCACCTGGGTGGATGGTCCGGGAGTATCCAGCATCTGGTCCTCATCCCTATCGGTGCCCAAGGACCCCTGGGGAACTTGTTGAGGAGAAGGGCACCTGGCTTGAGATCTAGGTACCTTGGCTCACCCTTGGGTAGCAACTGCTTGATGCCACCAATTCCTACACTGATGGAGTGCAGTTCAGAACAGGCATCATGTCCTGGACCAAGGTTGCCATGGCAGCTGCCATCCTATCAGTATCGACCTCGGTGCATTGGCATGCCAGTGCCATTACCTCAGACTGAAGATGTCGGACTCTCCATCATGCGTTACAATCTGTAGAATGCAGCTATCAGCCCTGACTGATATTCCCGTGTCTGCTGCTGCATCTCCAACATCCGCATGAAGTTTGAATCCGCTGGCAGTCATCTGACTGGGACTCAGCAGAATCCTGGCCTCCAGCAGTCAAGTTGGTCATACCTCCCTCCACCTGCAGTGCAGCAGAACCTGTGCTGTGTTGATTGTGACGCCTAGCCTGCTCCAGATTTGGGTCCCACCCGTGGTGTGTCTCTCTGCGCCATGTCTCTCATCTCCGGAATCAATCTCTGAACCGCCTCCAATGCGACTACATCCCTCCCCATGTAAGGGGACCAAAACAGTGCACAAGACTCCAGGTGCAGTTTCATGGGAGTGGGTGGAGAGCCATGGGATGGCATGACTGGTGGGAAGAGAATGGGCACCCAATCTCCACCTCTATCCCTCCCAAGCTTTTTGCCACCCAGCTCCTTTCCAATACTTGCAGGGCCCATACAATCCATATGGAGTCAGCAGCCATACATTCTTAAAAGTCTGAGGATTAGAATTACCCGCTGAACTAAGATTCAATTAAAAATAAATGTGGAATTCAGAATCTACTGATGACCATGAAACCATTGTCGGAAAAACCCATCTGGTTCACTAATGTCCTTTAGGGAAGGAAATCTGCCGTCCTTACCCGGTCTGGCTGACATGTGACTCCAGAGCCACAGCAATGTGGTTGACTCTCAACTGCCCTCTGAACAAGGGCACAAAGAGTGATCCAACTCAAAACTTTGGCTCTATTCTCTCTCTGCAGATGCTGTCAGATCTGCTGAGTTTCTCCAGCATTTTCTGTTTTTGTGTGTGTAAAGGGCAAACTAGGGTGGGCTATAAATGCTGGCCAGCCAGTGACGCCCATGTCTCATGAATGAATAGAAAAAAAACAAATAATCGCAGGTAAGAAGCTTATAAAAGTTCTAACAATACAACACAGTCTGACTCCATCTCCTCTGATGATTTGACTTGACTGCTCTCCAAAGAAACATGGTTCAGATCAGGACTTCAAGGTGAAGCACTGAACCTCCATTCTAACAATACATGGGCTAATGTGTTAGCGTTCTGAAGGTTAGGTATACCCTGCCATCGTATAAATCTCTGAATTCCTTTTGCGATCTAGGTTCAACTCTGTGCAAGAAAAAGCACAAGTCGCAGTACTTAAAAAGTTACTGGAGCAGCCAGTATAACATTTACAGGCAGTAAGCCACAAACAACCACTCCCTCCACCACCGACGCTCAGTAGCAGCAGTGTGTACCATCTACAAGATGCACTGCAGCAATTCACCAAAGATCCTTCGACAGCCGCCTTCCAAACCAAGACCACTTCCATCTAGAAGGACAAGGGCAGCAGATACATGGGAACACCACCACCTGCAAGTTCCCCTCCAAGCCACTCACCATCCTGACTTGGAAATATCTCGCCGTTCCTTCGCAGTCGCTGGGTCAAAACCCTGAAATTCCCTCCCTAATGGCATTGTGGGGATGTGCACTGCAGGGATTCAAGAAGGCAGCTCACCACCATGTTCTCAAGGGCAATTAGGGATGGGCAATAAATACTGGCCCGCCAGCGACGCCCATGTCCCACGAATGAATTTTAAAAAAATTTCCACATGGCTCCCCCCCCAATCATCTGGCTGTAACTTCGACAGATGATGAAGCAAAAGAAAAGATTTGCATTTGTATGACACTTTTCATGACCACTGATATCCCAAACACTTTAGCGCCGATAAAGTATTTCTGCAGTGCAATCACTATTGTAATGTAGGAACTGGATGTTCGAAGATGTGCCGGTCAGGTGGATTGGCCATGGTAAATGTGTGGGGTTATGGGAATGGTGTGGGAGACAAGGCCTGGGTAAGATACTCTGTCAGAGAGACGGTGCAAACTGGATGGGCCAAATGGCCTCTTCTGCACTGTAGGTATTCTGTGGTTCTATTCTATGATTCTATGAAATGGAGTGGATAATTTGTGCATAGCAAGCTCCCACAGGCAGCAATGTGATAATGACCAGGTAATTCTGCTTTTGTCATATTGGTGATGACAAACTGCGTAGAGGCAAAAGCTCTTTAATTTAGAAAGGTGTCATGTGCCGGCAGAGGCTTGGTGGGCCGAAGGGCCTGTTCTGTGCTGTACCATTCTTTGTTCTCTTTGTTCTTTGATTAATATTGGCCAGGGCACCGGGGAAAACTGTCATGGGATCTTCTGCATCCATCCAAAATGGCAAATGGGGCCATATTGGTTCAGCATCTCCTCCAAAAGAGGGAGCCTCTGACAGTGCAGCACTCCCAGAACACTGCACCAGAGTGTCAGCTGAACTTGCATTTATAGAGCATCTTTCACCACCTCAGCATTCCCCAAGATGCATTGCAGCCAACGAAGTGTGGCCCCAGTTGTCAGGTGATCCCATTGAAGCCAGAACAAGGGCCTCACAGGCAATCAAGATGTCTGTGTCACATCTTGGTTGGGTTTTGGAGGAATGCCGTCGGTCTGTCACTAATCCTGCCCTTTCATGTTTGGAGGCATGGTTGAAAAGTGGAAGATTACTTTTGGGATCTAGTGGGTTAAACAGCACAATTTAAACAGCATTGTCGAGGCTAAGTCTGTCGGGATGGGCGTTACGTGCAACGTTTCCTAAGTTATTATTCCAAGTTTCCTTTCAGCTAAAAATAGCTGGAGTAAATTCAATTTATTTTAATATTTTTTAGCCGGGAGATCTATGAAGCACAATACCAACTATCCGGATGTCAAACTGAGTGAATTCTCACTAAGCACCAACCTATTTTGTTTGACAGCTTCCTACAATAGTTTGGGGGCCGGGATACGGAGTGAGCGCATCTCCAGAGACTTTACAAGAAACAATGTTCTGTAAAGAAACACCTTTGCCCTTGCTTTCAGCAAATGTTTCTAAAGCAACAATGAAAGTGAAGAAAACACTGCTTCTTTTTGGCTTCGAGAATCATCAAAAGTGACGCAGTTTAAAGTTTATTTTCTTAATGTCACAAGTAGGCTTACATTAACGCTGCAATGAAGTTACTGTGAAAAATCCCCTAGTCGCCACACTCCGGTGCCTGTTCAGGTACAACTGAGGGAGAATTTAGCATGGCCAACGCACCTAACCAGCACGTCTTTGGGACTGTGGGAGGAAACCGGAGCACCCGAAGGAAATCCACACAGACACAAGGAGAATGTGCAAAGTCCACACAGATAGTGACCCAAGCTGGGAATCGAACCCATGTCTGTTGCGCTGTGAGGCAGCAGTGCTAACCACTGCACCACCGTGCCACTTGACATGTATGTCTATGTTGGAGCTGGAGATTCTCTCTCTCGCTCTCTCTCTCGCTCTCTCTCTCGCTCTTTCTCTCACTCGCTCTCTCTCTCGCTCTCTCTCTCTCTCGCTCACTCTCTCGCTCTCTCTCTCGCTCTGGCACAGGAGGCTTACCACGGGCACACAGGGGATGTCTTTCACTTTGAGCCAGGCCAGGATCAGGGATCTGGGTTCGATTCTGGCCTCGGATCACTGTCTGTGCAGAGTCTGTATGTTCGGGTTTCCTCCTACAGTCCGAAAGACGTGCTGGTTAGGGTGCATTGGCCGTGCTAAATTCTCCCTCAGTGTACCCGAACAGGCGCCGGAATGTTGCGACTAGGGGATTTTCACAGTAACTTCATTGCAGTGTTAATGTAAGCCTACTTGTGACACTAATAAATAAACTTAAACTGAGATTCACAGCACAGGAGGAGGCTATTCGGCCCATTATGCCCATGCCGGTCAACAAAGATCTGACTACACTAATCCCATTTTCCAGTGCTTGACCCATAGCCCGAGAGGTTACTTCTGAAACGTTACGAGAGTTTCTGACTCCACCACCCTGTCAGATAGTGAGTTCCAGACTCCCACCACCCTCTGGGTGAAAAAGTCTCTCCTCAACCGCCCCCTCTCGGCCTTCTACTTCTTACTTTAAATCCATGCCCCCTCGATATTGACCCTTCTACCAATGGAAAAAATTCAGGATATCCAAAATAATGCTCATTGCCATTATGGGATAGTTAAGATACTGGAGAAATTCTCTTTGAAGAGCTGAATAATGTTGAATTGTATCACGCAATGGGTGATTGCCACAGTCATTTTCTAACAATTGTATTTCATCTGAGTTTCATTTTTGTACCAGACCGATGCTATCTGTAAAGTTGTTAATTTGAGACAGTGGAATACAGGAAAATAAGCTCACCTCATGGCTTTGGGAAGCCCATTCTTTCCCGACATCTTCCTGCCCTCACCCCGTTGATTATTTCCTGAATCGCACTAACCTCTGTCAGCGATTTCACATGCAAACCATTTGGGCTTCACCAATAGATATCAAACACTGCGTCGGAGTCGAGGGATGTCTCGCACTCCAACTCATTCTTTTCCAGCATTGCTGACGACAGCATTCCTTCCACCTTCCTGTCTTTTCCCATCTGCTCCGGCCTACAGTCTTTTATATCCAGGATTCGTGCCACTCAGTCAGCAGTTCCTGATTCGCCTGATCCTGTCCATTGCTCCTTACAGATTTGGTGCTCTGCTGCAATGTGATAGCTCCAATCCAATTTTTGATTTGATTTGATTTGATTTATTATTGTCACATGTATTAACATACAGTGAAAAGTATTGTTTCTCGCGCGCTATACAGACAAAGCATACCATTCATAGAGAATGAAGGGAGAGAGTGGAGAATGTAGTGTTACAGTCATAGCTAGGGTGTAGAGAAAGGTCAACTTAATGCGAGGTAGGTCCATTCAAAAGTCTGACGGCAGCAGAGAAGAAGCTGTTCTTGAGTTGGTTGGTACGTGACCTCAGACTTTTATATCTTTTTCCCGACGGAAGAAGGTGGAAGACAGAATGTCTGGGGTGCGTGGGGTCCTTAATTATGCTGGCTGCTTTGCCGAGGCAGCGGGAAGTGTGGACAGAATCAATGGATGGGAGGCTGGTTTGCGTGATGGATTGGGCTACATTCACGACCTTTTGTAGTTTCTTGGGGTCTTGGACAGAGCAGGAGCCATACCAAGCTGTGATGCAACCAGAAAGAATGCTACATCTGAAAAACGTTGGTGAGAGTCGTAGCTGACATGTCAAATTTCCTTATCTTCTGAGAAAGTAGAGGTATTGGTGGGCTTTCTTAACTATAGTGTCGGCATGGAGGGACTGTGTTGATCACAGTCCAAGTCACGGGGATGCCTCCCTCCATAGAAATCACAGAATCGCTACAGTGCAGAAACAGGCCATTTGGCCCATCGGGTCTGCACTGACTCTCCATGGGAGCATCCCATCCAGACCCTATTCCCGTAACCCCACAAACTTACCTCACTACCTCGAACCCCGGACATACTCTCTTTCCACCTTCTTCTGTTGGCAAAAAGATCTGAGATCATGTACCAACCAGCTCAAGAGCAGCTTCTTCCCCGCTGCCATCAGACTTTAGAATGGACCTACTGTTATAATTCAGATCAGAAACTCCCCCTGGATCATAAGTTTTACAACTTGAATTTGGCTAGGGTGAGCATGAGATGTTTTGCTTCAGGTGTGGTTCAAATGTCCCACTGGGGAGCTTTTATCAAACAAAGTTTATTTCCGAATACAGTTAACATATAGCAATTACTTTTACCAATTGCAAACACGAAAAATAAACCATGATGTTGTATAGACTTTAACAACTATATGAAATGTTCCAACCCAAACAACTACCTTACAAACATACATCTGCCACAGGTTGGGCCCAGAAAATACGAAGGCTCACGCGATGCTGGAACTTAGTCCTTTGGTTGGAGAATTGAAACTCTGACTTCCCAGCCTTGTAACTTCCAGCAGACCTCAAGGTAGAGATAATGCCATTGCTGGCCTCCAGTTTTCAGCCAGCGAACCACAGAAAGAGACAGAATTCTCACTCCAGAAAATCAAGAAGACCTGCTTCCAGCTAGCCAGGAGAATTTACAATACCAGGGAGAGAGAGCGACAAACATTGCTTTTCAGTCTGATGTCCAAACGCCCTCTAAACTATAACAGCAGCCCACAAACTGAAAATGGAAGAACTCCTGTCACCTCACCTGTCAATCATTCTTCTCACTAACAATGCGAAAGGTCGTAAAATCCCAGACACTGCATGAAGCCCAGAGAAAAAAATGAACAAAACCCCATTTAAACCATTGAAGCAGCAATAAAAGGACTTCTAAGCAGACAGCCTGGCAACAATGAAAAAAACCTGCTTACAAACTGCAGAGAACATGATTTAAAAAAAATACATTTTGTAAAGGTACACTAGCGTCACACTATCTCACATTAAGTTAATCTTTCTCTACGCCCTAGCTATGACTATAACATTATTTTCTCCATCCTCCCCCTTCCTTCTCCTCTGTGTACTCTATGAACCGTATGTTTTACCTGTATGGTGCGCAGGAAACAATACTTTTCACTGTCTCCCAATACATGTGACAATAATAAATCAAATCAAATCACTTATCCACCCAAACCTACACATCTTGGGACACTAAGGGGCAATTTAGCATGGCCAATCCACCTGACCTGCACATCTTGGATTGTGGGAGGAAACCGGAGCACCCGGAAGAAACCCACGCAGACACGGGGAGAACATGAAGACTCCACACAGACAGTCACCTGAGGCCGGAATTGAACCAGGGTCCCTGGCGCTGTGAGATGTTTAAATGGTTGAAGAATTTGATAGAGGGAAACCATTTCCTCTGAATCCAGATCACGGGGGGATGATAACTTTAAAATTTGAACTAGGCCTTTCAGAGCTGATGTCAGGAAGCACTTCTTCACTCACGGGGTTGTGAAAATCTGGAATTCTTTGTCAAATGTATAATGAAGAGGAGGAGTTGAATATTACCAGCGATTCTGGCGCCCACCCACTTGTGTTGTGGGGGTGATGTTGAGGGGTAGGCAAGAAATCGGTGGCCTGGCCACCTTCCCCCTTTCACACACCCCCCGTCGCTGAAAGCACGCCCAGCGGGAACGTGTAGAATCCAGCCCCACACTTCTCCTGTTGGCCTTGGTCATCCATCTTTCATAAGAACATAAGAAATAGGAGCAGGAGTAGGCCATCTAGCCCCTTGAGCCTGCCCCGCCATTCAATAAGATCATGGCTGATCTGACGTGGATCAGTTCCACTTACCCGCCTGATCCCCATAACCCTTAATTCCCTTACCGATCAGGAATCCATCCATCCGCGCTTTAAACATATTCAGCGAGGTAGCCTCCACCACCTCAGTGGGCAGAGAATTCCAGAGATTCATCACCCTCTTGGAGAAGAAGTTCCTCCTCAACTCTGTCTTAAACCGACCCCCCTTTATTTTGAGGCTGCGTCCTCTAGTTTTAACTTCCTTACTAAGTGGAAAGAATCTCTCCGCCTCCACCCTATCCAGCCCCCGCATTATCTTATAAGTCTCCATAAGATCCCCCCTCATCCTTCTAAACTCCAACGAGTACAAACCCAATCTCCTCAGCCTCTCCTCATAATCCAAACCCCTCATCTCCGGTATCAACCTGGTGAACCTTCTCTGCACTCCCTCCAATGCCAATATATCCTTCCTCATATAAGGGGACCAATACTGCACACAGTATTCCAGCTGCAGCCTCACCAATGCCCTGTACAGGTGCATCAAGACATCCCTGCTTTTATATTCTATCCCCTCGCGATATAGGCCAACATCCCATTTGCCTTCTTGATCACCTGTTGTACCTGCAGACTGGGCTTTTGCGTCTCATGCACAAGGACCCCCAGGTCCCTATGCACGGTAGCATGTTTTAATTTGTTTCCATTGAGATAGTAATCCCATTTGTTATTATTTCCTCCAAAGTGTATAACCTCGCATTTATCAACGTTATACTCCATTTGCCATATCCTCGCCCACTCACTCAGCCTGTCCAAATCTCTCTGCAGATCTTCTCCGTCCTCCACACGATTCACTTTTCCACTTATCTTTGTGTCGTCTGCAAACTTCGTTACCCTACACTCCATCCCCTCCTCCAGATCATCTATATAAATGGTAAACAGTTGCGGCCCGAGTACCGATCCCTGCGGCACGCCACTAGTTACCTTCCTCCAACCGGAAAAACACCCATTTATTCCGACTCTTTGCTTCCTGTCGGATAGCCAGTCCCCAATCCACTTTAACACACTACCCCCAACTCCGTGTGCCCTAATCTTCTTCAGCAGCCTTTTATGGGGCACCTTATCAAACGCCTTTTGGAAATCCAAATTTCTCCTGTACCTGGAAGAGTTCACCTCAGTGCAGCCCCTCAGATCCTGGAGCAGGACCTCCAGTTCAGAGTGAGAGACTTGGTGGTGGGAGTCGGGATTCATCCTTCCCAGATCTCCTCCCTGTTCCACTGGTTGCTGCAGCCACAAAGTTCCAACCGCCGGCATGCAGTTGTAACCCCTCCATGGTCCCTCGAGTTCAGAATCCTTCCTTGGACAAAATATCATTCCGCCTGCCCGGCCTAGCTGGTGGGGGCGGGGTAGCCCAGAAGATAAGGCCAATGCTTTGGGAAAGAGCCTTGGTGAAGCCTACTCATTAGGAGACTAGAACCGGAATTCTACCGCCTCGCCCGCTACGGAATCGGAGCGGGCGAGGGGCGGACAACGGAAATGTCCGTTGACCTTGGGCAGGGATTTCTGGTTTCGCTCGAGCGAGACCTTAAAATCCCGCCTTTTTTTTCCCGATCGGAAAATGGTCTTGCAATTCCGGCATGGAAGAGGTCTGTAGAATTCCATCCACAAGGTGACGGCAAAATAAAAGAAAATGTACTAGGTTGTTTTTTATTAATTCGTGGGATATGGGCGTCATTGGCTGGCCAGCATTTATTGCCCATCCCTAGTTGCCCTTGGAGGGCAGTTGAGAGTCAACCACATTGCTTTGGTTCTGGAGTCATGTAGGCCAGACCCGGTAAAGACAGTAGATTTCCTTCCCTAAAGGACATTAGTGAACCAGATGGATTTTTCCGACAATCGACAATGGTTTCATGGTCATCAGTAGATTCTTAATTCCAGATTTTTTTATTGAATTCAAATTCCACCTTCTGCCGTGGCGGGATTCGAACCCGGGTCCCCAGAACATTAGCTGTGTTACTGGATTAGTAGCTTAGCAATAATACCACTAGGCCATCACCTCCCTCTGTGAATGTGGGAGGAGGGCAGGAGAATGAAGGAGCAAGCCAAACTAGCTGAGTAGCCAGTGTTGTGGCGAGCGAAGCAAGTTCGAATCCACGGGAAGGCAGAGCAAAGAACACTTCCTTGATACTGAGGTGGACTTCCTCTGAGTGGAAAGACTAAATAAATAAAACAAAACTACTGGCACCTGGAGCCATCCACACATACAGCACAAAGAGGAAAAAACGTGGGCGGAGATTGAAAGGAAGCTAAACAGTTTCTCTGCAGTTAAGAAGCCACGGAAGGAATGCCGGAAGCATCCGAGCCTCACCTACAAAATACCTAAGACTGTGCCAGAATGGAAAGATCCCATTGCACAGCCAGAGCCAGGAATGACTCATCTCGAAAGGACAGAGAGCTCCGAGCTGTTTACTCGGCGGAGGGAGGTGATGTTCAGGACATCAACTCCAAAGAGCTGTTCACCTTAAGTCCCAGGATAGAAACTTTGAGGGTGGAGGGGGAATAGGGGTGGGATAGGCAGGGTAATTGGGGTGGGGGGGGGGGTTTGGTGGTGGTGTTGGCAGCGTAGATAAAAGTTTGATTTTAACCCTGAGTGAGTTTCCAGTGTGAAGCTAATCTCCAGCAATGGGTGAAGACACACACCCCCCCCCCCCCCCCCCCCCATCGCAACATGGTTAGGTAGAGATCCTTCCTTCCACCAGGAAGATCCACCAGGTACACGGTACATACTCTTGCAACTCGGCCAACGTTGTCTACCTGATACGCTGCAAGAAAGGATGTCCCGAAGCATGGTACATTGGGGAAACTATGCAGACGCTGCGACAACGGATGAATGAACACCGCTCGACAATCACCAGGCAAGACTGTTCTCTTCCTGTTGGGGAGCACTTCAGCGGTCACGGGCATTCGGCCTCTGATATTCGGGTAAGCGTTCTCCAAGGCGGCCTTCGCGACACACGATGGCGCAGAGTCGCTGAGCAGAAACTGATAGCCAAGTTCCGCACACACGAGGACGGCCTCAACCAGGATATTGGGTTCATGTCACACTATTTGTAACCCCCACAGAGTTTCACTGGCTGTCTTGTCTGGAGACAATACACATCTTTCTAGCCTGTCTTGATGCTCTCTCCACTCACGTTGTTTTGTTTCTTAAAGACTTGATTAGTTGTAAGTATTCGCATTCCAACCATTATTCATGTAAATTGAGTTTGTGTCTTTATAAGCTCTGTTTGTGAACAGAATTCCCACTCACCTGAAGAAGGGGTTTGCAGCTCCGAAAGCTTGTGTGGCTTTTGCTACCAAATAAACCTGTTGGACTTTAACCTGGTGTTGTTAAACTTCTTACTAGGTAGAGATCAACAGGATTTTGACCCAACAAGACGAAGGAAGTCCAAGTTGAAATGGGGATGTGTGATTTGGAGGTGGGCATTAGAGATGCCCTATTCATCTGCTGTGTCCTCACCCTCCGAGGGGCTGGAGGGCACGGCTTTGGGTTGATGCTGCCAAGGCGAGCCCCAGAGAGTTGCCGAGTACAGCTTTATCTGAGTCGAAGTGAGGGTTTCCCCTCACTTTCACTTGGCCGATCCACACAAGCATTGCATCCTTTTCCAGTGGGATGAACGGTCGTTTGGATATCTGAAGGTTCAGTGACCGTTTGAAAAGGGTGACACGATTATTATCACAGATGCATCCTGATTACATGATTTTCTTTTGTTCCCACTGACAAAGTCATGCAGCATAAAATAAAATGTGTTTGGAGCCAGGCATTCTCGTGATTTCATGAACAAGCTGAAAATAACAAAGAGTACAGTCTTTATTCCTGATCTTTCATTGCTCCAAACAACTTGCAATTAGACGCAAAGGAGGGGCTTGCATTTATTTAGCGCCCTCCACACTCTGGTGGAAGTGGCTGCTAATTTGCATACAGCAAGGTTTCACAAACAGCAGCGTTGTAGCGACTGGATCATCTCCATTTTTCAGTGATGTTGATTAGGGAACAAATATTGGCCAGGACTCCCCTGTTCCCCCCCCCCCCCCGCCCCCCCCCCCCCGCCCCCCCCACCCCACCCCCCCCCGCCGCCCCCCCACCCGCCCCCCAGGTCCAGGCAGTGGGCGACCGCCTGGCCCGACTCTCTGCCCCTCCACCCTGGCTACATGCGCTGCCAGGTATCTCTGAGAGGGTGCATGCGGTGTCCGAGGGCACCATTGAGGTCTTCCATGCTTGCTGGGCACCGCAGGGGCTGGGGTTCATTATCGACCCCTTTAATCACATTCTAGTTTGATGTTTTTAATTTTCCTTTCTACATTGGTTTTCGTTTCGGGCGGTCTCCTTCTTTTTGAGGGCCGCCCCTTTTCATTTCTCCGTCAGTTAACTTGGTTTAGTTCATTTGGTTAGTCAAAAAGGTTGGCTCCTCCCCCCCTGCCCCGCCCTGCCCAGCCTACTCCCCGGTCCACCCTCTCCCCCGCCACTCATTTTCGAGAAGGCAGACAGGACCTCAATCAGTTCTGATCTAAAAGGCAGCACCTCCATTGGCACGGCACACGCACAGTACTACACTGGAGTATGAGCTGAGGCTTTCTGCACTATTTATTGATTTGTGTCACAAGTAGGTTTACATTAACACTGCAATGAAGTTACTGTGAAAATCCCCCAGTCGCCACACTCTGGCGCCTGTTTGGATACACTGAGGGAGAACTTAGCAATGCAGCTAACCAGCACGTCCTTTGGACTGTGGGAGGAAACCGGAGCACTCGGAGGAAACCCACGCAGACACGGGGAGAACGTGCAGAATCCACACAGACCCAAGTCAGTGGCCTTGTAAGACAGCAATGCTAACCACTGTGCTAGGGTGGGACTCGAACCCACCAAGATTCAAAGACAAGAGTGCTGCCATGGCTGGCACTATATATGGCACCTTTAACTCAGCCAGCTGCAACACTTGGGATTATACGCCTGCAGGAGCACTTGGGTAGGCAGTGGAGTTATGGTATTGTCACTGGATCAGTAATCCACAGACCTCGGGCAAGATCTGGGGTTCAGATCCCACCACGGCGGATGGTGATATTTGAATTCACTGAAAAAAGATCTGGAGTTAAAAGTGTAATGATGACCATGAAACCACTGTCGATTGTTGGAAAAACCCATCTGGTTCACTAATGTCCTTAGAATTCTGCCTGTCCTTACCTGGTCTGGCCTTCATGTGACTCCAGACCCACAGCAATGTGGTTGACTCTGAAATGCTTTTTAAATTGGAGGGCAATTAGGGATAGGCAATAAATGCTGACCCAGCCAGCGATGCCCACATTCTGTCAATTAATGAAAAAAGGAGCAGGAGGAGGACTTAACTAATTTGCTACATCCTTGTAAAAGTGAGCATTCAGCAACAAGGATCAGTGTCCAAGGATCACAAGAATGTAGTTGAGGCTGGAGGGCCAACACGTGCCCAATTAAATTCACACCAGTTGGAAGTTCAGCAAGTCACACAATTGGATATATTTTACCCAACAATAGAAATGTCACCTTGTTTCCTTACTGATCCATTTTTGCAAAAATGAATAGGGTTGAGAGCGACAAAGCTGTCTTTGAATGAACAATAAGGCCCGGTTTTCTCACTGTAATTTATGATGTTAGCAAAATAGTAGGAACATATTGTTTGACATATGCAGTTCATGGGATTGTCCATTTTGTTTGTGTTAGGAAAGTAAATTCAATAATCATGACACACCTGCAATAATCATAGAATCCCTACAGTGCAGAAGGAGGCCTTTCGGCCCATTGAGTCTGCACCGACCACAATCCCACCCAGGCCCTATCCCAGAACCCCGTGCACTTACCCTAGCTAATCCCCCTGCCACTAAGGGGAAATTTAGCATAGCCAATCCACCTAACCCACACATCTTTGGACTTTGGGAGGATAGCCAAACCGATAGCTAAATTCCACACACATGAGAACGGCCTCAACCGGGATCTTGGGTTCATGTCACACTATCTGTAGCCCCCGCGACTTGCCTGGGCTTGCAAAATCTCATTAACTGTCCTGGCTGGAGACAATACACATCTCTTTAACCTGTGCTTAACGCTCCCTCCACTCACATTGTCTGTATCTTTAAGATTTGATTACCTGTAAAGACTCGCATTCCAACCATTATCTTGTAAATTGAGTTTGTGTCAATATATGCCCTGTTTGTGAACACAACTCCCACTCACCTGATGAAGGGGCAGCGCTCCGAAAGCTCGTGCTACCAAATAAACCTGTTGGACTTTAACCTGATGTTGTGAGACTTCTTACTGTGGGAGGAAACCAGAGCACCCGGAGGAAACGCACAGGGCAGACACAGGGAGAATGTGCAAACTCCACACAGACAGTGACCTAAGCTGGGAATTGTACCTGGGGCCGTGGCACTGTGAGGTAGCAGTGCGAACTGCTGAGCCACCGTGCCGCCCAGAATGAACCTTTAGCGATCAAGCTGTAGAAGGCATGGGTGTTCAATTTCCTCGCAAGGCCCAGTATTTGCCTGTAAGTTCAGTTACTAAAAAATAGGAACAGATTTATTTGGTGAGGGAGAATGTCTCTGTTGTCGGAAACTCAACGGGTGGGATTTTATAGCCCCACCAATCCCGAAACCGTAAAATTCCGCCCGAGGTCAACGGACCTTTCCAAGATCCGCCCCACAGTAAAAGTCCGGTAAATATGTGCATGCTCCAAAGTACTGAGCTTGAGTTGCCAAATCATTCATTAATTTTGCTCGTAGGGCAATTAGATGTTACAAGACTGAGGTAGATTTTTTGCGAGGTAAAGCGTCAAGGGCTGAGGTGGGTAAGTGGAGCATAAATCTGCTGTCATCTCCTCCCCCTCTGCCGTGAAGACTCAGGCTGGAATTTTCCGGCCATTTCCCGCTGGCGGAACCTTCCGGTCCTGCCGACGGTGAACCCCCTCCCAGTGATGGAGGGGGCAAAAAGTGGGAAACCCTGTTGACAACAGGAGGGATCATAAGAGCCTGCAGTCGGCCAATGGGGGGGTTGCGGGGGGAGGTGAAGGGGAGGTGAGGCGTCACCTCCAGCGGGGCGAAAACGCACAGCAGGAGACTCAAATAATTCCCAACCTGAGTCTAAAGCTAGCAGGGGCCTTATCGGAAGATGTGATGGTTCAACCAAAAAGCACAGAGCCTCTAAAGAAACAGTCTGCACGATAGGACAATTAATACATCGTAGTTAATTAAGGAGATGATTAGGAGGACGAAAAGGAATTGTGCAATGGCTCCCCTGTGGCATATTCACAATGTAACCATATGTTCCACAATCGTATCTCTCTGAATTGTGAGATTGAACCCAAAACCCAATTTGCAATTAACAAGCTGCAGACAAACTTTGCCTCTTTATATTCTGTTCTTCCCTTCACCACATTGCTGCCTCTCTGCTGCACCCAACCCCAAACTGTTCCTCCTCAGCCTGGCTGCGTTCTCGACTCACCCTCCCTCTTCCCCTCGCATTCTCCAGATGTGGAGGTATCTGGATGAGGTGTCCAAGGGGTCAGGTGTACAGGGTGAACATAGAACATAGAACAGTACAGCACAGAACAGGCCCTTCGGCCCACGATGTTGTGCCGATCTTTATCTGAAACCAAGATCAAGCTATCCCACTCCCTATCATCCTGGTGTGCTCCATGTGCCTATCCAATAACCGCTTAAATGTTCCTAAAGTGTCTGACTCCACTATCACTGCAGGCAGTCCATTCCACACCCCAACCACTCTCTGCATAAAGAACCTACCTCTGATATCCTTCCTATATCTCCCACCACGAACCCTATAGTTATGCCCCCTTGTAATAGCTCCATCCACCCGAGGAAATAGTCTTTGAACGTTCACTCTATCTATCCCCTTCATCATTTTATAAACCTCTATTAAGTCTCCCCTCAGCCTCCTCCGCTCCAGAGAGAACAGCCCTAGCTCCTTCAACCTTTCCTCATAAGACCTACCCTCCAAACCAGGCAGCATCTTGGTAAATCTCCTCTGCACTCTTTCCAGCGCTTCCACATCCTTCTTATAGTGAGGTGACCAGAACTGCACACAATATTCCAAATGTGGTTTCACCAAGGTTCTGTACAGTTGCAGCATAACCCCACGGCTCATAAACTCCAACCCCCTGTTAATAAAAGCTAACACACTATAGGCCTTCTTCACAGCTCTATCCACTTGAGTGGCAACTTTTAGAGATCTGTGGATATGGACCCCAAGATCTCTCTGTTCCTCCACAGTCTTCAGAACCCTACCTTTGACCCTGTAATCCACATTTAAATTAGTCCTACCAAAATGAATCACCTCACATTTATCAGGGTTAAACTCCATTTGCCATTTTTCAGCCCAGCTTTGCATCCTATCTATGTCTCTTTGCAGCCTACAACAGCCCTCCGCCTCATCCACTACTCCACCAATCTTGGTGTCATCAGCAAATTTACTGATCCACCCTTCAGCCCCCTCCTCTAAGTCATTAATAAAAATCACAAAGAGCAGAGGACCAAGCACTGATCCCTGTGGCACTCCGCTAGCAACCTGCCTCCAGTCCGAAAATTTTCCATCCACCACCTCCCTCTGTCTTCGATCAGATATGATATCGATCAGATAGCCAGTTACCTATCCAATCGGCCAACTTTCCCTCTATCCCACACCTCCTCACTTTCATCATAAGCCGACCATGGGGGACCTTATCAAACGCCTTACTAAAATCCATGTATATGACATCAACTGCCCTACCTTCATCAACACACTTAGTTACCTCCTCAAAAAATTCTATCAAATTTGTGAGGCACGACTTGCCCTTCACGAATCCGTGCTGACTATCCCGGATTAATCCGCATCTTTCTAAATGGTCGTAAATCCCATCCCTAAGGACCAGAATGGGCCAGAATTGCGCGCCCTCACCCCCCCTTCACCCTCTCTTCCACCACCCTGGCCAGGTTCTGAGGCTGGGGGTGGGGGGTTGGGCTGGTGGGGGGGAAGTATAGAATTGCTTGGACGGGATTCCCTCTGAGATCCCCCCCACCCCAGCCTGGTGGCGATTTGGAATGGGAAGCTCACTCTTGCCCGAGTTAAGGCATTTAAGTGGCCTTTTCCTGCCCCACTTTAATTCCGAGGCTGGCGGGTGGATGATAAGTTGGGGAGACCCGAAATTCAACAAAATTCCATCACAGACAAAAAGGATGGAAGGGGGTGGGGGTGGGCAGCTGCTTCAGAAGCCACCTTCTGACTAGGGGCCTTTTTTTATACACAGAGACCTCCAGATCTCTCTCCTCCCACCCTCACCTAACTTCTGACACTCTGATTGCCCCCACTGGCCAACCCTACAATGCCTTCCACAATCCACGCAATCTCGACAATTCGGGAGAGCGATTCCCCCCCAAAAATTCTAAGTGTCGAATTTGCGTAAAAACTGCAGTAAATCATGCTGGTTTTTTCAACGGGAATTTTAAAAGCAGTGCCTATTCCCGCTGGAGAGGCCGGCAGCATAGCGCTGAGTGCGCCAGTGCGCATGTGCCGCTCTGTCAGCTCCAAGATTGGCGCATGCACAGTGGCCCCTGTCTGCCGGCCTCCTGATTGCTGGCCAGCCCCACAATCCCCGCAGCACTAGCCATCCAACACCCGCCTGCTTACAAAGTTCTGCATTAAGCTCCTTGCTCCGAATGGGTTTTGGTGGTTGACTGAGCTCCAATTTGACTCTGGCAGGAACCTCATTAATAAATGCCAAGTCAAGATTTTGTGACATACATTGGACTCCAATAGCACTGTAGCCCATCGTGGAGTCAGACGTCCATCAGAATCAGTCCACTAGCAAGTCCCGTCTTGGAGAGACCCACAAAATATACGTGGCATCTGTGGTGTTCAGGCCTGCTACTAACACCACCAGCAGCCCTGGCTCCTCTTGACAGGAGGTATTCACAACACCTGCCCCTCATCCATGATCTGCCACTCTGCCTCTTCTCTCTGCCCAGAAACAGTCAGAGTTAACATCAATCACAGTCCTTCTCAACTATTCTGTCACTCATGGATTCCCTTCTGAATGTCCCCCTGGGATTACTGAGTGAGAAGAACATTGACGGTTATCCATTAGGGCGGCACAGTGGTTAGCACTGCTGCCTCACAGTGGCAGGGACCCGGGTTCAATCCCGGCCTCGGGCCACTGTCTATGTGGAGTTTGCACATTCTCCCCGTATCTGCATGGATTTCCTCCGGGTGCTCAGGTTTCCTCCCACAGTCCAAAGATGTGCGGGTTAGGTGGATTGGCCCTGGTAAATTGTCCCTTAGTGTCAGGGGGATTAACAGGGTAAAGATGTGGGGTTATGGGGATAGGGCCTGGGTGGTCGGTGCAGGCTCGATGGGCCGATTGGCCTCCTTCTGCACTGTAGGGATTCTGTGATCACTCCACCTAATCTTAGCATTTCTGAATCATTTTAGAGACTATATTAAATGACCAAAATCCTCCCCTGTACCAGTTTGGTAACTCTAAACTGTTTCTTTTTACAGAGTAAAGTTTATTTATTAGTGTCACAAGTAGGCTAACATTAACACTGCAATGAAGTTCCTGTGAAAATTCCCTAGTCGCCACACTCTAGCGCCTGTTCGGGTACACTGAGGGAGAATTTAGCACGGCCAACGCACCCTAACCAGCACGTCTTTCGGACTGTGGAAGTAAACCAGAACACCCGGAGGAAACCCCACGCAGACACAGAACATGCAGATTCCGCATAGATGGTGACCCAAGCCGGGAATCGAATCCAGGTCCCTGGTGCTGTAAAGTAGCAACGCGAACCACTGTGCCACCGTGTCTCCTTGAAATCGGACAATATTTTGGTCTCTACTACTTTCTGTGGAAGTGAATTCCACACATTCACCACCCTCTGGGTGAAGAAATTTCTCCTTACCTCAGTTCTAAAAGGTTTACCCCTTATCCTCAAATGATGACCCCCTAGTTCTGGACTCCCCCACTATTGGGAACATTCTTTCTGAATCTACCCTGTTTTAACCCATTAGAATTTTATAAGCTTCTATGAGATTCCCTCTCACTCTTCTAAACTCCAATGAATTTATCCCTAACCGACTTAGTCTCTCCTCATATGACAGACCTGCCATCCCAGGAATCAGCCTGGTAAACCTTCGCTGTACTCCCTCTAGAGCAAGGACATTCTTCCTCAGATAAGGACACCAAAACTGCACACAATACTCCTGGTGTGGCCTCCCCAACACCCTGTACAATTGCAGCAAAACATCCCTATCCCTATACTCAAATCCTCTCGCTATGAAGGCTTTGTTACAGTCAATCAAGAAGTGAGAAAAGGGGGAAATTATTCCACATCTCTCCCTTGTCCATGAGAGTCTCAATATCTGGGGAATTCTACAAAATGTATAAAATAAATGTGGAGTCACATGCAGGCCAGACCAGGTAAGGACAGCAGATTTCCTTCCCTAAAGGACATTAGTGAACCAGATGGGATTTTCCAACAATGGTTTCATGGTCATCAGTAGATTCTTAATTCCAGATGTTTTTTATTGAATTTAAATTCCACCATCTGCCGTGGCAGGATTCGAATCCAAGTCCCCAAAATGTTAGCTGAGTCTAGTGATAATATCAGTAGGCCATCACCCCGAGGTAGAGAGAATAGTGGTTCTCTCTATATAGTGGAGTGAGCGGCACGGTAGCACAGTGGTTAGCACTGCTGTTTCACAGCTCCTGGGTTCGATTCCCGGCTTGGGTCACCGTCTGTGTGGAGTTTGCACATTCTCCTCGTGTCTGCGTGGGTTTCCTCCGGGTGCTCCGGTTTCCTCCCACACTCCAAAAATGTGCAGGTTAGGTTGATTGGCCATGCTAAACAAATTGCCCCTTAGTGTCCTGAGATGCGTAGGTTAGAGGGATTAGCGGGTAAATATGTAGGGATATGGGGGTAGGGCCTGGGTGGGATTGTGGTTAGTGCAGACTCGATGGGCCAAATGGCCTATTTCTGCACTGTAGAGTTTCTATGATTTCTATGAAATGTTTCCCTCTGCTGGAGGGAGCCTTGATTTGATTTGATTTATTATTGTCACATGTATTAACATACAGTGAAAAGTATTGTTTCTTGCGCGCTATACAGACAAAACATACCGTTCATAGAGAAGGAAACGAGACAGTGCAGAATGTAGTGTTACAGTCATAGCTAGGGTGTAGAGAAAGATCAACTTAATGCAAGGTAAGTCCATTCAACAGTCTGACAGCAGCAGGGAAGAAGCTGTTCTTGAGTCGGTTGGTACTTGATCTCAGACTTTTGTGTCTTTTTCCCGAAGGAAGAAGGTGGAAGAGAGAATGTCCGGGGTGCGTGGGGTCCTTAATTATGCTGGCTGCTTTGCCAAGGCAGCGGGAAGTGTAGACAGAGTCAATGGATGGGAGGCTGGTTTGCGTGATGGATTGGGCTTCATTCACAACCTTTTGTAGTCCCTTGCGGTCTTGGTCCGGAACAAATGTGCGAAACCTTCCAATCGGACGAGGTCCTTCAGGAAGCACTTTTCAAAGCTGAGATTGATTATTCTTTTTTAGGAAATGGTATAAAGGGGTGACTGGGCCAAGATAGGTCGTTGATAAGATACAGATCAGTCAACATCTTTTGAATAGTGCAGCAGGTTTGGGGGGCTGAATCACCTCCGCCTGTTTCTACATTAACTTGACTCTCATTACTTCAACAGGTTCCTGGTTAACCACTATTCCAAACTCCATAGATGCACAAGGATTAACATCAACAATATCTGCGAAGAGCACATCCAAATCTACGCAGGGCACTGTCTCATCCAACACAAACGAAGCTACTTCAAAATCTGACACCCCATCAGAAGCACCTAGAAGCACAGTAGCAACTTCTAGTCGTGACATGAAGACTGACACCATCTCTGTTACAACCAAGAATTCCATAACAGTCACGACCAATACCGGTGCAACTCCAAAAGAGATTTCAACAGTAACACAGCCGACTGGTAGCACAACAGTGACAACTACAGCTCAGAATACAACCACTATTGTTCAAGCTACACCTAGCATGTCATCAATTGCTCCCCATCAAATTAGGAGCAATGCCCCTACAACATTGGTCTCCACCACTCTGGCCTCTTCAAATACTACAGTGTCTGGTAAGGGGAATGTGCCACTCATTAACTCCTGCAACATGGAAGAAAGCCATTCAGCTTCATGCTATTCTGTTAATCCTACCTCCCCTGCTCTTCCTCCAAAGCTCTGCAAAAATGTTCCTTTTCAAATACATAGATTCCCTACAGTGCAAGAAAAGGCCATTCGGCCCATCGAGCCTGCACCAACCACGATCCCACCCAGGCCCTATCCCCGTAATCCCATGTACTTGAACTGCTATAGTCCCCCTGACACTAACGGTCAATTTAGCACGGCCAATCCACTTAACCTGCACAACTTTGGAGTGTGGGAGGAAACTGGAGCACCCGGAGGAAACCCACGCAGACATGGGGAAAATGTGCAGTCTCCGCACAATCACCCGAGGCCAGAATTGAACCCGGGTCCCTGACTCTGTGAGGCAGCAGTGCTAACCACTGTGCCACCATGCCACCCTGATACCTGAATGTTATTATTGAATCTGCTTCCAGCCCCTTTTCAGGCCAGAAATTCTGATTCACATCTCGCCACATCAAAAGAAAATTTTCCTCATCTCCCCTTTAGTTTTTATGCAAAGTAATTAATCTGTTTGCCCACACGCCAGACATTGGAGACATTCTCTCCTTATTGACTGTATCAAAACCCTTCATCATGTTAGACATTGCGCAATGATCATTGTGCCACAGGGGGTGGAAGAGGCAGCATTTTGACAGGATGAACTCTCAGCATTGACCTCATTCCCAGCGACACAAAACACCATGGCACAGTGGTTAGCACAGCTGCCTCACAGCGCCAGGGACTCAGGTTTGATTCCAGCCTCGGGTGAATGCATGGATTCTATATTGATTCTATATCAAATGCAAAATTTGCCATGGTGCAGGGCTCATCGAACTTGCACGGACCACAATCTCACCCAGGCCCTATCCCCATAACCCCACATATTTGCCCTGCTAATCCGCCTGACACTAAGGGGCAATTTGGCATGGCCAATCAACCTAACCGACACATCTTTCGGACTGTGGGAGGAAACCGGAGCACCCGGAGGAAACCCACGCAGACACAAGGAGAACGTGCAGACTCCGCACAGTCACCCAAGGCTGGAATCGAGCCCTGGCCCTTCGGCCCTTCGTCCCTGCACCGACACGTGTGAAACACCTGACCTCCTGTCTAATCTCATTTACCAGCACTTGGCCCATAGCCTTGAATGTTAAGACATGCCAAATGCTCACTCTGTCCTTGATAGGTGCACCCAACAGTGCAAAGCTTCATGCCCTGAGTGCCAGTTTGTAGATATTACCTTAATATTGAATCATTTTCACAATGCCAGTTAAAATCACAGATATATCGGACACATTAAGATTTATAAAATTCATTCTGAACCTATGTTGTTACAGAAAACAAAACTACCACAAGGGTAAATGAAACTGCTGCCACGACCATCCAAACGACACCAGCAGTCTTTGAACCCGTTACATCAGTATCAACAACAACTGTTGAGACATTCAATTCAACCTGCCTCAACAGCACCTCTTCAAATGTCACAGCAACTGGAGCAACAACAGGTGGCCTTCAGACCAGCCCAGCAACATTGCAAAACGCATCAACTGAAACATCCTCCAGAAATGGAACAGCAGTCAAAGAAACGGAACAAGATCAAACCAGAGGGACACAGGAAAGCACAAAGACTGAATCGACAACGAGACACCCCGGGTCACCGGCAAATACACCAGAGCCACATATACAATCAGAGGTAAAACTAAACAGCGCTCTCCGCACTGACAATGAGTCTCCACCCTTCCTGTAATGCTTCTCTTCACTCTGGGCGTCACGTTTCCCTATCAATGTGGGCCTGTCAGAACCACCCTGAGATTTTTCCGCAATCTGCTCATTTCACCTTGCGCAAGGTTGCTGTTTTGTGCGGTCAAAACAAGACTGATGAATGATCGCTGGACGCCCCAATCCATTGGTTTCCTCCCACAGTCCAAAGATGTGCGGGTTAGGTGGATTGGCCATGCTAAATTGCACTTTAGTGTCGGGGGGGGGGACTAGCAGGGTAAATATGTGGGGTTACAGGGATAGGGTTGGGGTGGGATTGTAGTCAGTGCAGGCTCGATGGGCCGAATGACCTCCTTCTGCACTGCAGGAATTCCGTCATTCTATGATTTCATCCATGTCCCCATAACGTAACACCGAGCCTAATTTGGCATTGATTGATGACATCATAGAATCCCTACAGTGCAAAAGGAGGCCATTCGACCTTTCGAGTCTGTACCGACCACAATCCCACCCAGGCCCTATTCCCATAATCCCACGTATTTAACCTGCTAATCCCCCTGACACTAGGGTCAATTTAGCGTGGCCAATCAACCTAAACTGCACATCTTTGGCCTGTGGGAGGAAACCGAAACACCCACAGACATGGGTAGGACGTGCAGACTTCACACAGACAGTTACCCGAGGCCGGAATTGAACTTGGGTCCCTGGCGCTGTGAAGCAGCAGTGCTAACCCACTTGCCACCATGCCGCCCATAAGGCAGCACGGTGCTCAAGCTATCTGGTATGAGAAATAGAACAATGCCACTTTAACACAGGTTTAAAGCATATTGTTGGGGAACAGCCAGTGGACCTCATTCTAACTCCACTAGACAAGATCCACAATTGACAAAGGGCAGTGTCTGTAATGCAGTGTCCCTCTCGTTCAACTTCACAAGCACACAATTCAGGAAAGAAAGTGGACTTAAAAATAAATCGTTGCCCTTCTTGAAATCAAACTACAAGATGGAAACCCAAAACTTTGCACCCAAATTTCCTGACAAACCTTCCCTGAACACCATGAGGATTAAGTGAAGCTTTAGTGTCGTTACGCTGTCACATGAACCCTGACTATAATTTACTTCATTGCTCCACCCAGATACAAATTTATTGTCCACTTAATATTTTACCATCTCTCCACACCTTCTTTCATAGAATCCCTACAGTGCAGAAGGAGGCTATTTGGCCCATGACGTCTGCACCAACGCACCATCTTACCCAGTCCCTATCCCCGTAACCCCACTCATTTACCATGGTTCATTCCCATAACCTACACATTTTTGGACATTAAGGAGCAATTTATGATGAAAGTAAGGAGGTGTGGGATAGAGGGAAAGTTGGCCGATTGGATAGGTAACTGGCTATCTGATCGAAGACAGAGGGTGGTGGTGGATGGAAAATTTTCGGACTGGAGGCAGGTTGCTAGCGGAGTGCCACAGGGGTCAGTGCTTGGTCCTCTGCTCTTTGTGAATTTTATTAATGACTTCGAGGAGGGGGCTGAAGGGTGGATCAGTAAATTTGCTGATGACACCAAGATTGGTGGAGTAGTGGATGAGGTGGAGGGCTGTTGTCGGCTGCAAAGAGACATAGATAGGATGCAAAGCTGGGCTGAAAAATGGCAAATGGAGTTTAACCCTGATAAATGTGAGGTGATTCATTTTGGTAGGACTAATTTAAATGTGGAGGAACAGAGAGATCTTGGGGTCCATATCCACAGATCTCTAAAGGTTGCCACTCAAGTGGATAGAGCTGTGACGAAGGCCTATAGTGTGTTAGCTTTTATTAACAGGGGGTTGGAGTTTATGAGCCGTGGGGTTATGCTGCAACTGTACAGGACCTTGGTGAAACCACATTTGGAATATTGTGTGCAGTTCTGGTCACCTCACTATAAGAAGGATGTGGAAGCGCTGGAAAGAGTGCAGAGGAGATTTACCAGGATGCTGCCTGGTTTGGAGGGTAGGTCTTATGAGGAAAGGTTGAGGGAGCTAGGGCTGTTCTCTCTGGAGCGGAGGAGGCTGAGGGGAGACTTAATAGAGGTTTATAAAATGATGAAGGGGATAGATAGAGGGAACGTTCAAAGACTATTTCCTCGGGTGGATGGAGCTATTACAAGGGGGCATAACTATAGGGTTCATGGTGGGAGATATAGGAAGGATATCAGAGGTAGGTTCTTTATGCAGAGAGTGGTTGAGGTGTGGAATGGACTGCCTGCAGTGATAGTGGAGTCAGACACTTTAGGAACATTTAAGCGGTTATTGGATAGGCACATGGAGCACACCAGGATGATAGGGAGTGGGATAGCTTGATCTTGGTTTCAGATAAAGCTCAGCACAACATCGTGGGCCAAAGGGCCTGTTCTGTGCTGTACTGTTCTATGTTCTTAGCATGGCCAATGCACCTAACCAGCGCATCGTGCCGACTGTGGGAGGAAGCCAGAGCACCCGGAGGGAACACACAAAGACACAGGGAGAACATGCAAACCCGACAAGGACAGTGACCCAAGCTGGGAATTGAACCAGGTCCTTAGCCCTGTGAGGCAGCAGTGCTAACCACTATGCCATCAGTGGTTCTTTGCTAACGACTCTTAGCATTTTTCAATCTTTATAAAATGACTACTTCATTGCTTTCGGTAGATCCACGTTGGGATCAAAAGCAAAAGAACTGATCACCTAGTGGCCACCGTGAAAATAAACAGTATACAATATTTTACCTTAATTTTTATTTTAATTTAATGGTCAGATCAAATGTAATATGAATTACACAACAAAGTGAGATCTCAAGTTTTCCTGCATATGTTGTGGTGAATGTTGCAATTGTGTCACCCGTGAGCCCACATGTACACTGAGTCCAATGTGGACGAGGAGATGAAACTCTGTATGTCCAGAGGCACAAAATATTGAGTGTCGCCAGCACTATTCTCCAGGCTGGAATGGGGGCAGGGGGGGGGCACCTCATGACATTGAATGCTCAGGAGACCCAATACAGGGCGGCACGGTGGCACAGTGGTTAGCTCTGCTGCCTCACAGCGCCAGGGACTCGCGTTCAATTCCAGCCTCGGGTCACTGTCTGTGAGGAGTTTGCACATTCTTCCCATGTCTGCGTGGGTTTCCTCCGGATGCTCCGGTTTCCTCCCACAGTCTAAAGATGTGCGGGTTAGGTGGATTGGCCATGCTAAATTGTCCATTAGTGTCAGGGGGATTAGCAGGGTAAATATATCGGGTTACGGGAATAGAGCCTGGGTGGGATTGTGGTCGGTGCAGACTCGATGGGCCGAATGGTTAGCACTGCTGCCTCACAGCACCAAGGACCCAGGTTCAATTCCAGCCTCAAGTGACCATGTGTGTGGAGTTTGCACATTCTCCCTGTGTCCGCGTGACTTCCTGAAAGAGCTAAAGGTAAAATATTGTGGCTACTGGAATCTGCAACAGAAAATGTTGGAAAATTGCAGCAGGTCTGACAGCATCTGTAGAGAGGGAATACAGCCAACATTTCAAGCCTGGATGACCCTTGTCTGACAAAGGGTCGTCCTGACTCGAAATGTTGACTCTATTCTCGCTCCGCCGTAAGCATTGTTTGTTTAGACCTAATTCCCTGCCTTTTCCAGCGACCTTGTAAAATGCTTATTCTTAAAACGTTAAAAGGATTCACCTTAAGATTTTGTATCTGAATGCTCAGAGCTTTTGAAACAAAATGGATGAATTAGTTGCACAGGTAAAGGGGTATGATATAGTTGGCATCACAGAGACGTGGCTCCACGGTGAACAAGGATGGGAGCTAAGTAAACATTGAGGGCTATTCAGTGTTTCGGAAGGACAGGTGAAAAGGAAAAGGTGGTGGAGTTGCATTGTTGATGTTATTGATACAATATTGAGGAAAGATATCAGCATTGATGGTCTGTATGATCTGTATGGGTCGAATTAAGAAACAACAAGTGGCAAAAACATTGGTGGGGGTGATATACAGACCACCAAACTGTAGTGATAATGTGGGAAAAGCATTAGACAGGAAATCAGAAAATATCTGTGATTATGGGCAACTTTAATCTGCATATAGATTGAGAGAGTCAAATTAGTCACAGTACAATAGAGGAGGAATTTCTGGAATGCGTACCGGATGGTTTTCTAAAGCAATGCATTGAGGAATCAACAAGGGACCAGGCCATCTTGGACTGGGTGTTGTGCAATGAGAGAGGATTAGTTGGTAATCTAGTTGTGAGAGAACCCTTGGGGACGAGTGACCACAATATAGTAGAATTTTTTGTCAAGGTGGATAATGATGTAGTTGATTCTGAGACCAGGATTGTGAATCTCAATAAAGGGAACTATGATGATATGAAGCATGAATTGGTCGTGATGGACTGGGAAACATTACTGAAAGGAAAGCATGAATAGGTGAACTCCAGAAGTTGTTTATTCCTGTTTGGCATAAGAGTGGGAAAGGAATTGTTGCCAAACTGTAGCTTATAAGGAGTAATATTCACTGGAGTTTAGAAGAGTGAGAGGGGATCTCATAGAAACTTATTAAATTCTAACAGGGTTAGACAGAGTAGATTCAGAAAGAATGTTCCCGATGGTGGGGTAGTCCAGAACTAGGGGTCATAGTTTGAGAATAAGGAGTAAACCTTTTAGAACTGAGGTGAGGAGACATTTCTTCACCCAGAGGGTGGTGAATGTGTGGAATTCATTACCACAGAATGTTTGATTTGATTTATTATTTTCACATATATTAGTATACAGTGAAAAGTATTGTTTCTTGCGCGCTATACAGACAAAGCATACTGTTCATAGAGAAGGAAACGAGAGAGTGCAGAATGTAGTGTTGCAGTCATAGCTAGGATGTAGAGAAAGATCAACTTAATGTGAAGTAGATCCATTCAAAGGTCTGATGGCAGCAGGGAAGAATGTTGTTGAGACAAAAAGTTGTCTGACTTCAAGAAGAAATTAGATGAAGCTCTTGAGGCTAAAGGGATCAAGGGATGCGGGAGGAAGGTGGGATCAGGATATTGAATTCGATGATCAGCCATGATCAAGATGAATGGCAGAGCAGGCTTGAAGGGCCGAATGGCCTCCTCCTGCTTCTAGTTTCAATGCTTCTACGTTTCAAAAACAATTATCCACCTCCCTTTGAATGGGGGTGGGGGGGAGAAGAAAGGTTTTGGTTTACTTTTTCATTTATCTGTCTAGCCTGACACCCTGCAACATGCGGCCTTGTTCCCAGGCTCCCAGCAGTGCTCACTGGCCTCTGATAGGCAGCATTGACTGACTGGGTCGAGACTTGTCTCCTCAGGAATAATATCTCGTGGTGGAGTTTGGTGGGCGGGCGAGGTTGGGGCTGGTTGGAGAGGAGGTGGTGTAAGAATAATGGGAAATATGAACAATTTACAAGAATGATGTGTCGGCAGACTCCTGGGACTGAGCAGGCCTGAAGCAATCTTTCTCACAAAGTCAAAACAGTTGCAGCAAATGGGCTGGAACCCTTGCTGTTTCTGCTGCCTCTCCCTAACAGTTGTAGTATTTCCTGCTGCTGATCCAACTCAAACCAAGCATCAAGTCCTGTCCTGTTCATTGCTGCCCCGGCCAGTGTATTTACCCACTCTGCTTTATTCTGTCATCTATAGCATATTTGGGTAGGCAATGGCCTTGTGGTATTATCGCGACTATTAATCTGGAAACTCAGCTAAAATTCTGGGGATCCGGATCCGGGGCAGCACGGTGGTACAGTGGTTAGCACTGCTGCCTCACAGCGCCAGGGACCCGGGTTCAATTCCGGCCTTGGGTCACCGTCTGTGTGGAGTTTGCACACTCACCCTGTGTCTTCGTGGGTTTCCTCTGGGTGCTCCAGTTTCTTCCCACAGTCCAAATTGTGTGGGTGAGGTTGATTGGCCATGCTAAATTGCCCCTTAGTGTCAGGGGGTTCAGCAGGGTAAATATGTGGGATTGCGGGAGTAGGGCCTGGATGGGTTTGTGGTCGACGCAGACTCGATGGGCCGAATGGCCTCCTTCTGCACTGTAGGAATTCAATGATTCTATTCTACTCTATAAATCCCCCTATGGCGGAATTTGAATTCAATAAAAAAATATCTGGGATTAAGAATCTACTGATAACCATGAAATCATTGTCGATTGTCGGAAAAACCCATCTCGTTCTTTTGGGAACAAAATCTGCAGTCTTTACCTAGTCTGGCCTACATGTTACTCCAGAGTCACAGCAATGTGGTTGACTCTCAACTGCCCTCCAAGGGTAACGAGGAATGGGCAATAAAGGCAGTCCAGCCAATGATGCCCATATCCCATGAATGAATAAAAATATTGACTATATTGTATCTGTGCACATTTTTCGAGAAACCTTAATTCCTGTACTTATCACACTTTTAGGTGATCCTTATGTACTATGTCTAACTTCACAATGAAAACTCCCTCTGTAAAGTCGTCATGTTGCGGTTACACACTCCCACCAGTAGTGGCAATGCATTGCCTTGAGTTCACATCTCCCGAATCCTCATTGTATTCCGCAGAAGCAGCTCTTCCCCGACACCTGTTCCTCCAAATCCCAAATTTCTATAAGTTTTGTTATTTGACCATAAATAAAATACAAAAGCAAAACATCACATGAGAACTATTATGACTTTGAAATGGAAACTGAATTATGTCCATCTGTCCTGTTCCAATTATTCCATGATGTGGAGATGCCGGCGTTGGACTGGGGTAAACACAGTAAGAAGTCTCACAGCACTAGGTTAAAGTCCAACAGGTTTATTTGTAGCAAACGCCACTATCTTTCGGCGAAGGACCAGCCAGTTCCGAAAGCTAGTAGCGTTTGCTACAAATAAACCTGTTGGACTTTAACCCAATTATTCCATGCCATTGAATCCTGCTTCATCTGTTGGCTTCTGATTGGCTGGCCCGGAACTTCGCCTTGGAGATGGGTAAGGGGAGTCAGGTAAATGCCCATCCACCTTGAAAGAAAGTGCCCTGAAAGGCAGGATTTTCATTGCTCAAGGCCAGATGGGAGCTGGGGTCAGGTCACACAACCCAGGAAGAAGTGCAGAGGCAGCCACAGAAACTGCCGGTTGTAGAGGCAAGCTGTTTAAAAGGCCCACTTTGGTACTGTGAGTGTTTCTCAGAAAAGCATACATAATGAGGTTTGGCTAAGAACTCAGATAGTTATTAAATTATAAGAATACCTGCTCTCCAGAGAAAATATGGTTTGATTGACAGCTCAGGTTCTCTAATCTCAGCTGTCAATTTCACAATGTTTGTTGACATATGTTAAGTGGTTTCAAGGGTTTGTGCTTTCAGATTTTTTGAAACTTGAAAGGACCTAAATGATACTTTTATTAGCTTGTACTCTAGATTTCTTTTCAAGCACAGGAGAAAGTTATCAAAGGATTACATTTTTTCATAGCTTTTTATTACAGATCCTACTATACGCCACGGTGCAGCTCATTTGTTCCAGAAAGTGTACAATGGATGATTGAGCATGGAAATGTCAGAGCCTAGCATGGGAGCATGAGGGGGCATGTGGGTTGGTGGAAGGGCGGAGTGTGGCATGGGGGCATGAGGGGACATAGGGGATGGGTGAAATGGCACTCCTTGGCATAGGGGCATGAGTGGCCTGAGCACGTGGGTGGGTGGCATGGGAGAGAATGGCATGGGAGAGAATGGCATGAGGGGGATCTATTGAACTTACCATTAAAAGGTCCCCTCATGCACACCAGGGTTCACGACTCCTCTGGGAGGCCATGAACCACAGCTCTTCAAAAACCTAGCCTGGCTCCATAAAAATTGCAATGGAGTAGGAGACACCAATCTTGGCAATAGTGCCGGCCAGGTGGAGAGCACCGGTTGCGGGTTTTTGACTAAATCAGCCCCGCACCCTTTGAAAGCATCCCCGAAAATCAGACAGTCTGGGAATGGGATGTGAATCCTGGAACCAGGACCCACTCGCTATTTTTAAAGGGTTCCTAAGTCAACCTGACCTGGTGAAAATCCAGGCTATTGGAGATTGATTGCTTTTCTTTAATTTTTGAACAAAATTATTGTGTTTTCCAGGTCGTGTGTGTGGCTGAATCCAAGCACCAAACCACCTCCTTGACACTGAAGGATTACACCAACTGTGTAGGTAACTCTGTGTACAGTTCCAATAGGAGTGTAGGAATTGCTAAATGACAAACATTCACAGCATATCTAGCCCCATCCTTGTAGCCACATAATACAATGATAGAGAAGTGTTGACTAACTGGAATAATCGATCTCCATCCATTTGGTTACAACTAGTGTGTTACAACTAGAGTCCTAGTGTGAGGATAACCCCCAGTGGTGGAGAACTTTAGAAACGCTGGTCCAATGTCACCAGTTAGGTGGGATTATCTTCAGACCTGCTCATCATAGTGGTTGCTGAGATCAATGGGATGAAAACTGAGCTGGTTCAACAGTGGGTTAAGTGGGGAATGTCGCTGATCTAGTAATCCAGAGGCCCCGGCTATCGGTTTGGGAATACAGGTTCAAATCCTGCCATGGTAGCTGGTGAATTTAAATTCATTTAAAAAAAAAGGTAAAATATAAAGCCAGTGAAACCATGAAACTATTGTCAATTGTTGTAAAAAACCCATCTGGTTCACGATGTCCTTTTAGGGAAGGAAATCCGCTATCTTTACCCGGTCTGGCCTACATGTGGCACAGTGGTTAGCACTGCTGCCTCACAGCGTCAGGGACTCAGGTTCAATTCCGGCCTCGGGTCACTGTGTGGAGTTTGCACGTTCTCCCCGTGTCTGCGTGGGTTTCCTCCGGGTGCTCTGGTTTCCTCTCACACTCCAAAGATGTGTGGGTTAAGCTGATTGGCCATGCTAAATTGCACCTTAGCGTCAAGGGGATTAGCGGGGTAAATGCGTGGGGTTGTGCAGGTGGGGCCTGGGTGGGATTGTTGTCGGTGCAGGCTCGATGGGCCGGATGGCCTCCTTCTGCAATGTAGGGATTCTATGATTGCATGCTCCCTAGTATTAGACATTTCAACTCTGAGAAAAAGACTCTGGCTGTCAACCATATCTATGCCCCTCATAATTTTATAGACTTCTATCAGGTCTCCCTCACCCCACCGCTCCAGAGAAAGCAACCCTGTTTGTCCAATTTGTCCAGCCTCTCCTTACACCTTGAGGTGTGTGTTCTTCCACGCTTGCACATGGTTACGTTGTTCCCACCCCTGGTTCATGTCTAAAATAAAAGCAAAATACTGCAGATGCTGGAAATCTGAAATAAAAACTGAAGGAGCTCAAAAAGCTCAGCAGGTTCAGCAGCATCTATGAAGAGGAACTTAGCTAACGCTTCGGGTCCCGATGACACATGCTAGGAGCTAAAGAGAGATGGAGATGTGATTTTTTTAAAAGTTCTCTTGTGGGACATGAGTGTCGCTGGCTGGCCAGCATTTATTATCCATCCCTAGTTGAGAGTCAACCACGTTGCTGTGGCTCTGGAGTCACATGTAGGCCAGACCAGGCAAGGACGGCAGATTTCCTTCCCTAAAGGACATTAGTGAACCAGATGGGTTTTTCCAACTATTGGCAATGGTTTCATGGTCATCAGTAGATTCTTAATTCCAGACTTTTTATTGAATTCAAATTCCACCATCTGCCGTGACGGGATTCAAACATTAGCTGAGTTTCTGGATTAATAGTCTAGCGATAATACCACTAGCACACGGCCTCCCCTGTGCTTTCATACCACCAAACGTGGTGAGAGATCCCGTCAGAGAGGCAAGCGGAACGTCGTTAAGGTAGGCAACACTGGAGGGGCGGGGGTGAGGCAGTTAATTAATCACTAAAATATAAGCAAAATACTGCGGATGCTGGAAATCTTGGATTTCCATTCCCTCGATCCAAAGATGTGCGGGTTAGGTGGATTGGCCATGCTAAAAAGTGATCCTAGTATCAGGAGGATTAGCGGGGTAAATATGTGGGGTTACATGAATAGGACCTGGGTGGGATTATGGTCGGTGCAGACACAGTGGGCCGAATGGCCTCCTTCTGCACTGCAGGGATTCTATTTCTCTGATTCTAAGTCCTCAGCCCGGCCACTAGATGGAGTGAACCACTTTGGAGAGAAAAAGACGTTTGCTTTGCCAGCCTGCGTAGTACCTGAGCCCTGCCTTGATTCAGACTGATCATGGCCGAGCCGGGGTAGAGGATTCATATTAATCTGGGAAATTGCAGCTCCGTCCTCACCCCTGGCTGCAATAGAATGTGTGATGAGGTTTGACCCGAGGACACAGTGGGGGAAAACACACCCTCCGGAAATTCAATGCTCAATCTGAACTGTTTTGCCACGGCTCTGAGGCAGCATAGCAACTCGCAGTGAACTAGGGGCTCTAATCGCAGGGTGAAAGGTCATGCTGAGGTCAAAGATTAACCGAGGTGGAATTTTGATCCCCGGCACAGGTTCCAGCGTGGTACAGATTGTATCAGGTGTGATCCATCAGAGCTTGCAAGAGTCCCCATTGTGGCACTCACAGTTGTTGTGAGCTCCACTGGTGACCTTTAGGACAAAGGGTCACTTGGATGCCAATTAAGAGAACGGGACAATGTAATTCAAGTGAAAAAGTACCTGATAAATGGACCTGATCGCAGTGCTCATTAGCATCCCAGTGCCTCTGGTTTGTATCTCACACAGAGGGTATAGTTTAGATAGTTCATTAAAAAAAAGTCAGTTCCAGAATTGAATTATTTACCGATCATACAGGAAATTATTGCTCTGTGTATGCACTTAATCGGAAAACTTCAAACCCCTGTTTTTGGAGGGATTTTTCAAGGTTTTAATGTTCAACATCTCTGACAATTTCATAGAAACTAGAAGCAGGAGTCGGCCATTCAGCCCTTCGAGTCTGTTCCGCCATTCATCTTGGTAATGGCGGATCATCGAATTCAATATCCTAGCACTGCTGCCTCACAGTGCCAGGGACCCGGGTTCGATTACTGACGATTGTTGGGCCACTGTCTGTGTGGAGTCTGCACGTTCTCCCTGCGTCTGCGTGGGTTTCCTCCGGGTGCTCCGGTTTCCTCCCACAGTCCGAAAGACGTGCTGGTTAGGTGTATTGGCCGTGCTAAATTCTCCCTCAGTGTTACCCGAACAGGCGCCGGCGTGTGGCAACTCGGGGATTTTCACAGTAGCTTCATTGCAGTGTCAATGTAAACCTACTTGTGACTAATAAATAAACTTTAAAACTTTTGATTCCCCCCTTCCCCCTCCCCTCCCCCCCCCTTACCCCTTGATCCCTTTGACCCCCCAAGTGCTACATCTAATTTCTTCTTGAAATCAGACGTTTTGGCTTCAACTACATTCAGTGGTAGTGAATTCCACATGAGTAATTCTAGTTAGAAACACTAGCAGGGCACCTCCAATGTTGGAACACATTGTAAGGTCAGCCGCTGGTAGCGTTTTGCGCCAATCATAAAGCATTAACTGTGTTCCGTCCAGTTAAAGACATCAGGTAGCAACAGCTTTCTCCATGCCTGCCGTTGACATTTACACCAAGGTTTCTGCTTTAAGGAAACAGAAAGATCTCTCATTCCAGGGATCAGACGCTGGAACTACACCATGGCAGCAAATAAAAAGCTTTTCAAGAGGGAATCTCAAACAGACCCGTCTGGTATGAGCCAATGAATCATAGATTCAAGCGGCACAGTGGTTGTCACTGTTGCCTCACAGTACCAGAGACCCAGGTTCGATCTGTGGAGAGAGAAACAGTTAACGTTTTGAGTCTGTGCGACTATTCTTCAGATTATTTAGTTCCTGGTTTGTGGGGGTTAATAAAATTCCTACTTTTTAACAGTCTGTTTATTCGGGTTACTGTGGCTGACTCAAAATCATCCTCTAGCGATGAACAGCAGTTAATTTAACCCTCGTGCCTAACTAAGATAAAGAGAGATAGGTGGCCTGCTTTTAATCTGCAGCGGCACGGTGGCACAGTGGTTAGCACTGCTGCCTCACAGCGCCAGGAACTGATCATGCTAAATTGCCCCTTAGTGTCAGAGGGATTAACGGGGTAAATACGTGGGGTTATGGGGATAGGGTGTGGGTGGGATTGTTGTCGGTGCAGTCTCGATGGGCCAAATGGCCTCCTTCTGCACGGTAGGGATTCTATGAGTCACATGTAGGCCAGACTGGGTAAGGATGGCAGATATCAGGGACCTAAGTTCAATTCCAGCTGTGTGGAGTTTGCACGTTCTCCCCGTGTCTGCGTGGGTTTCCTCCGGGTGCTCCAGTTTCCTCCCACACTCCAAAGATGTGCGGGTTGGGTGGATTGGCCATGCTAAGTTGACCCTATTGTCAGGGGATTAGCAGGATAAATATGTGGGGTGACAGGTATAGGGCCTGGATGGGATTGTGGTCGGTGCAGACTCGATGGGCTGAATGGCCTCCTTCTGCACTGTAGTATTCTGAGTCTGAGTTCTGAGTCTGAGTTTCCTTCCCTAAAGGACATTAGTGAACCAGATGGGTTTTTACAACAATCATTCCATGGTCACTGATGACAAGCTTTTTAATTCCAGATGTGAATTTAAATTCTATCCAGAGCTGTGGTGGGATTTGAACCTGTGTCCCCAGAGCATTAGCCCAGGCCCCAGGATTATTAGACCAATGACCAATCTAGTCAGACCCCATTTGGAGTATTGTGAACAGATTTGGGCCCCATAACTGAGGAAGGATATGCTGGCCTTGGACAGGGTCCAGAGGAGGTTCACAAGAATGATCCCTGGAATGAAGAGCTTGTCGTATGAAGAACGGTTGAGGACTCTGGGTCTGTACTCGTTGGAGTTTAGAAGGATGAGGGGGAACTTATTGAAACTTACAAGATGCTGCGAGGCCTGGATAGAGTGGACGTGGAGAGGATGTTTCCACTAGTAGGAAAAACTAGAACCAGAGGGCACAACCTCAGACTGAAGGGACGATCCTTTAAAACAAAGATGAGGAGGAATTTCTTCAGCCAGAGTGGTGAATCTGTGGAACTCTTTGCCACAGAAGGCTGTGGAGGTCAGGTCATTGAGTGTCTTTAAGATAGAGATAGATAGGTTCTTGATTAATAAGGGGATCTGGGGTTATGGGGAAAACACAGTAAGAAGTTTAAGAACACCAGGTTAAAGTCCAACAGGTTTATTTGGTAGCAAACGCCACACAAGCTTGTGTGGCTTTTGCTACCAAATAAACCTGTTGGACTTTAACCTGGTGTTGTTAAACTTCTTACTGTGTTTACCCCAGTCCAACGCCGGCATCTCCACGTTATGGGGAAAAGGCAGGAGAATGGGAATGAGAAAATGTCAGCCATGATTGAATGGCGGAGCAGATATGATGGGCCGAGTGGCCTAATTCTGCTCCTATATCTTATGATCTTATGGACATTACCACTGCTACATGGCTTAATCAACCGCGTGCTTACATTGTCGAAAAGACAGTGGCTGATTACAATATAAGCTGCTGGTTTGAGTCTCGGATCTTGTTTCAGTGCAGGATGTTTATTTTAGATTTTTGTCACTGTGGGAAAGAAGCACTTTTGCTTTCTGGGCGTGTAATTTAAATCTTGTCAAGTTTATTTTTCCATATTAAATTACCACAACCCGAGCTCGAGCCCATGCGCTCAGGAATTCCAGGCGTGAACCTTGGGTCGCTGTTGCAACCAACACATTTGAAATCTGCCCCTCTATTCATCGTGCTCGAGCTGGCCAGGTTGCACTGACTCGACAGAATAAGCGTTAATTAAGTCTGCACAGGGATGTGGGAGTTTTGGGAAATCATATTCATCCAGTGTTAGTTTAGCATTTAAAGGAATGTTTCAAAGAAGATTTGCAATGCGCTGGCAATTTCTAGTGCACCGTTATGTTGCACTATCATTTGATTTGATTTGATTTGATTTATTATTATCACATGTATTAACACACAGTGAAAAGCATTATTTCTTGCGTGCTATACAGACAAAGCATGCCATTCATAGAGAAGGAAAGGATAGAGTGCAGAATGTAGTGTTACAGTCACAGCTGGGGTGTAGAGAAAGATCAACTTAATGTAATGTAAGTCCATTCAAAAGTCTGACAGCAGCAGGGAAGAAACTGTTCTTGAGTTGGTTGGTACGTGACCTCAGACTTTTGTATCCTTTATCCAACGGAAGAAGGTGGAAGAGAGAATGTCCGGGGTGCGTGGGGTCCTTAATTATGCTGGCTGCTTTGCCAAGGCAACGGGAAGTGTAGACGGAGTCAATGGATGGGAGGCTGGTTTGTGTAATGAATTGGACTTCATTCACGACCCTTTGTTGTTCCTTGCGGTCTTGGGCAGAGCTGGAGCCATACCAAGCTGTGATACAACCAGAAAGAATGCTTTCTATGGTGCATCTGTAAAAGTTGGTGGGAGTCGTAGCTGACATGCCAAATTTCCCTAGCCTTCTGAGAAAGTAGAGGCGTTGGTGGGCTTTCCTAACTATAGTGCCGGCATGGGGGGACCAGGACAGGTTGTTGGTGATCTGGACACCAAAGAACTTGAAGCTGTCGATAATTTCTACTTCGCTCTACTTTGCTCAGGGCAGCATGGTGGCAAGTGGTTAGCGCTGCTCCCTCACAGCGGCAGGGTCCCGGGTTCAATTCCCAGCTTAGGTCACTGTCTGTGCGGAGCCTACACTTTCTCCCCATGTCTGAATGGGTTTCATCCGGGCGCTCCAGTTTCCTCCCACAGTCTGAAGGACGTACTGGTTAGGTGCATTGGCCGTGCTAAATTCTCCCTCAGTGTACCCGAACAGGCGCCGGAGTGTGGCGATTAGGGGATCTTGACAGTAACTTCACTGCAGTGTTAGTGTAAGCCTACTTGTGACACTAATAAATAAATTAAACTAAACTAAACTATCACATCAACGTGCGGTGCGGGTGACATGAAAGGATCTTGATCAAATGCCAAACCTTTTAAATTCAAAAGGCCCAGAGGAATTTTCAAAATTGCATGAGTTGCAGTGGGGCTCGGTGTGCTTTATAAACGGAGCTTTGCTTGGGAACTGCGAATCGCGCAGCCCCACTTCTCTGACACTATCTTTGCTCACCCCTGTCAGTGCCCTAACTCTGAAGGTGGGCAGCCATCGCTGGAGCCTCAGTGTGTGTGCGGAACTCCCGCCTATTCCGTCGCTGTGTTTAGTCTGCAGTTTAATAAGGGTGGGTGTGTCACAACTGCTGCTCTTGCTGGATAAGTGTATGTTCAGCCTGAATGTCTGCTATTTGTAATTTTTTATAAATGACTTGGAGGAGGGGGCTGAAGGGTGGATCAGTACATTTGCTGATGACACCAAAGTTGGTGGAGTAGTGGATGAGGTGGAGGGCTGTTGTAGGCTGCAAAGAGATATCGATAGGATGCAGAGCTGGGCTGAAAAATGGCAAATGGAGTTTAACCCTGACAAATGCGAGGTGATTCATTTTGGTAGGACAAATTTGAATGTGGATTATGGGGTCAAAGGTAGGGTTCTGAACAATGTGGAGGAACAGAGAGATCTTGGGGTTCATATCCACAGATCTCTGAAGGTTGCCACTCAAGTGGATAGAGCCATGAAGAAGACCTATAGTGTGTTGGCGTTCATTAACAGGGAGTTTGAGTTTAAGAGCCGTGGGGTTATGCTGCAACTGTGTAGGACCTTGGTGAGACCACATTTGGAATATTGCGTGCAGTTCTGGTCACCTCACTATAAGAAGGATGTGGAGACACTGGAAAGAGTGCAAAGGAGATTTACCAGGATGCTGCCTGGTTTGGACGGTAGGTCTTATGAGGAAAGGTTGAGGGAACCTGGGCTTTTCTCTTTGGAGCGGAAGAGGTTGAGAGGAGACTTGATAGAGGTTTATAAGATGATGAGGGGGATAGATAGAGTGAACGTTCAAAGACTATTTCCTCAGGTGAATGGAGCGGTAACTAGGGGGCATAACTATAGGGTTCATGGTGGGAGATATAGGAAGGATGTCCGAGGTAGGTTTTTTACTCAGAGAGTGGTTGGGGTGTGGAATGGACAGCCTGCAGTGATAGTGGAGTCAGACACTTTAGGAACATTTAAGAAGCTATTGGATAGGCACATGGAGCACTTCAGGATGATAGGGAGGGAATAGCTTGATCTGGGTTTCAGACAAAGCTCGGCACAACATCGTGGGCCGAAGGGCCTGTTCTGTGCTGTACTGTTCTATGTTCTATGTTCTATGAAAATTAAATCTGTAATACTGTGACCAAAAGGCCATGGTGCTTTTCTGAATATTTTCACTGACGGCTTCACATTGAAACACTCGCAGAGATGCCCAATTCTGGACTTCAGCATAAGGCCATAAGATATGGGAGCAGAATTAGGCCATTCGGCCCATCAAGTCTGCTCTGCCATTCGATCATGGCTGAAATGTTTCTCAACCCCATTCTCCCGCATTCTCCCCATAACCTTTGATTCCTTTACCAATCAAGAACCTATCTATCTCTGTCTTAAATACACACAATGAGCTGGCCTCCACAGCCTTCTGTGACAATTAATTCCATAGGTTCACCACCCTCTGGCTGAAGAAACTCCTCCTCATCTCGGTTCTTTACTCTGAGGCTGTGCCATCGGATCCTAGTCCCTTCTACTAATGGAAACAACTTCCCCAAGTCTACTCTATCTAGAGGGGAGGTGATGGCCTAGTGGTATTATCACTAGACTATTAGTCCAGAAACTCAGCTAACATCCTGGGGACCCGGGTTCAAATCCCGCCACGGCAGCTGATGGAATTTGAATTCAATAAAACATATCTAGGATTAAGAATCTACTGATGACCATAAAACCATTGTCGATTGTCGGAAAAACCCATCTGGTTCACTAATGTCCCTTTAGGGAAGGAAATCTACCGTCCTTACCTGGTCTGGCCTACATGTGACTCCAGAGCCACAGCAATGTGGTTGACTTTCAACTGCCCTCTGAACAAGGACAACTAGGAATGGGCAATAAATGCTGGCCAGCCAGCGACGCCTATATCCCACAAATCAATTAAAAGAAAGGTCTTTCGGTGTTCTGTAAGTTTCAATAAGATCCCCCTCGTCTTCTAAACTCCATCGAGTGCCGACCCAGAGTCCTCAAATGCAGGAATGGAATAATAATGTAGAAACTGATAGCTTTACATAGAAAATAGGAGCAGGAGGAGGCCATTTAACCCGATCCTGCCTTCCCCCCAGATGAAATGTGCAGCACAGAAACAGGTCAGTTGCCCCTATTTATCCATCCTGGTGTTTATACACCTCAGGATTCTCTTTTCACTTTACTTCACCTCAATCTATCCCATAACCTTCTATTCCTCTCTCCCAAATATTTATCTAGTTCTCCATAAATACTCCTACGCCGGTCACCTCAACTATTCCGTGTGTTAGCGAGTTTGACTTTCTGAGGAAAGGTGTTTCTTCTGAATTGCCCTATTTGGTTTATCAGATAAACAAACTCGCATTTACAACAGTATCTTTCACATCCTTAACATGTGACAATGCAGCTTCCAACCAATGAAATACTTCTCAGGTGTAAACCACTGTTGTAACCTGGAGAAACGCGGTCGCCAATTTGCACACAGCAAGATTCCAGAAAAAACAATGAGGTGGCACAGTGGTTAGCACTGCTGCCTCACAGCGCCAGGAACCCAGGTTCGATTCCGGCCTCGGGTCACTGTCTGTGGGCTTCCTCCGGGTGCTCCAGTTTCCTCCGACAGTCTGAAAGACGTGCTGGTTAGGCGCATTGGCCATGCTAAATTCTCCCATCAGTGTACCCGAACGGGCTCCGGAGTGTGGCAACTAGGGAATTTTCACAGTAACTTCATTGCAGTGTTAATGTAAGCCTACTTGTGACGCTAATGAATAAACTTTGAAGAACAATTTAAATAAGTGATTTCTTGGTGTTGCTATGCAGAGCAAATGTTGCTGAAAGAAATAATCGTAACAAAAGCCCCCTTTAAAATGTGTATTTTAAAAAAAAATATTACCAAATTTTCTCAGGAAGAAATTAATTTCATGCCATTCCTTTATGGCTGGTCCGTTGCTATGCCAACTGGTCTCAGTTACATTGGAGTTGCTCAATGTCAAAGGCGAGCATTGTGGTGAAATATATCATAGTCCCTGTTTAATACGGCAACGCACGGGCTGGAATTATCCGGCTGTTCACGTTCCGCCGCCATTGCAAGCAAGGACGGCGAATTTGGCGCTCTGCCAAATCTCCATACACTGCAGCGGGACTGGAGAATCCCACCGGCGTGAATGGCTGGAAAATTCCAGCCAGGTTTTCACCCGCAGTTCGACACGTGCTAAGTTCCCAGTTTCAGTCACCCTGCTGTGAGGAGCCATTGAGTGGAGGCCAGGAACCGAAGGGAAGAAAGGGGGCATCAAACCAAGGTCCATTCTTGCAAGATCCACGAGATCGAGGCCCATTAATGTCAGGGGTTATTTATGACGAGGGAAATCACAAACTGAGGAACATCCATTAGAACATTTTTAAAAACCCTTGAAAACGGTGGGTCGGGCTGTCCCATTAAGATCCGTCAATATTTGCACATCCCAGAATGCAACAGGTCCACAGATCATCTGTATTTCCAGTTGAGATGACCAATACAAACCTGGAAACACTAGCTTACATCTCCAATCAGGCCTGTTGCTGGTGATTGCAGCCACAGGGCTGGTGGAAGTGCTACCACTGACCACACAGTCACTGTCTTAAGAAGGGAAAAGGCGCTAAGGACAAGATAGCACCGGTAATTAGACAGTACTCATTGCTGTAAGGTGTTGATGCCAAGAGAGGACTGGACAATGCCTGCAAACGGTGTTTAGGATCAGACATAAAGAACAATTCAAGTGCAGAGAGGACATCCAGGAACTCACGCACTCTGTATCCCAGTGTGAGTCAATGCCTTTAACAAAATTAATAACTGGGAAGGAAGAACTAAGATGAAACCACAAGACCATGAGATCCAGGAGCAGAATTTGGCCATTCGGCCCATCGAGTCTGCTCCGCCATTCAATCAAGGCTGATATGATTCCCATCCCCATTCTCCTGCCTTCTCCCCATAACCTTCATCCCCTTATTGATCAATATCATATTGAAACAAAAGTAATCCATCATTGGAGAGAAACTTTGCAATCAAAATGCTGGTTTCCTGGCTGGGTCCTTATTTCCAGGATTTTGATCAACACTGACATGTTAAAACAAGGTTGCATTCATCAACCTACTGAAAACTTGTAACTCTCTCCTATCCCAGACTATGGTGCTTTGTGCCTTGGAGATATGCAGAGATGACACCAGTGTTTGTGGCTGGAATTTTCTGGCTGTTCCCGCCAGCAGGACATTCTGGTCCCATTGACGGTAAACCCCCGCTGTGGGTGTCTTGACGGCAGAGAATATATAAAATCATTCACATTGGCGAGACCAGAAGATCCCACTATCAGCTAATGGCAAGCTGCTCTGCCTCCGCGAAATATGTGGTAGAAGGCGTGGAAATTCCAGTCTTTGTCTGAGCAGGAGTTTTATTTTTAAAATTTTTTATTCATTTGTGAAACATGGGCGTCGCTGGCTGGCCAGCATTTATTGCCCATCCCTAGTTGCCCTTGGGCTGAGTGGCTTGCTAGGCCATCTCAGAGGGCATAAGAACATAAGAAATAGGAGCAGGAGTAGGCCATCTAGCCCCTCGAGCCTGCCCTGCCATTCAATAAGATCATGGCTGATCTGATAGTGGTTTAGTTCCACTTACCCGCCCGCTCCTCATAACCCTTAATTCCCTTATTGATCAGAAATCTATCCACCTGTGACTGAAACATATTTAACGAGGTAGCCTCCACTGCTTCAATGGGCAGAGAATTCCAGAGATTCACTGCCCTCTGAGAGAAGAAGTTCCTCCTCAACTCTGTTCTAAACTGACTCCCCCTTATTTTGAGGCTGTGTCCTCTAGTTCTTGTTTCCTTTCTAAGTGGAAAGAATCTCTCTGCCTCTACCATGTCTAGCCCCTTCATTATCTTATATGTCTCTATAAGATCTCCCCTCAGCCTTCTAAACTCCAACGAGTGCAGGCCCAATCTACTCAATCTCTCCTCATAAGCTAACCCCCTCATCTCCGGTATCAACCTGGTGAACCTTCTCTGTACTCCCTCCAAGCCCAATATATCCTTCGGCAAATAAGGGGACCAAAATTGCACACAGTACTCTAGTTGCGGCCTCACCAGTACCTTGTACAATTGCAGCAAGACCTCCCCGCTTTTATACTCCATCCCCTTTGCGATAAAGGCCAACATTCCATTTGCCTTCTTGATCACTTGTTGCACCTGCAAACTGAGTTTTTGCGATTCATGCACAAGGACCCCCAGGTCCCTCTGCACAGTAGCATGTTGTAATTTTTCACCATTTAAATAATAATCCATTTTACTATTATTCCTTCCAAAGTGGATAACCTCATACTTGTCAACGTTATACTCCATCTGCCAGATCCTCGCCCACTCACTTAGCCTATCCAAATCTCTCTGCAGACTTTCCGCATCCTCCACGCAATTCGCTTTCCCACTCATCTTTGTGTCATCTGCAAACTTTGTTACCCTACACTCGGTCCCCTCCTCCAGATCGTCTATGTATATGGTAAACAGTTGAGGCCCCAGCACCGATCCCTGCGGCACGCCACTAGTCACCAACTGCCAACCAGAAAAGCACCCATTTATTCCAACTCTCTGCTTCCTGTTAGATAGCCAATCCTCAATCCACGCTAACACTTTACCCCCAACTCCGTGTACCCTAATCTTCTGCAGCAACCTTTTGTGAGGCACCTTATCGAACGCCTTCTGGAAATCTAAAAACACCACATCCACCGGTTCCCCTCTGTCAACTGCACTCGTTACATCTTCATAAAAATCCAGTAAATTCGTCAAACACGACTTTCCCTTCATGAATCCATGCTGCGTGTGCTTGATCGAACCATTTTTTTCCAGGTGTCCTGCTATTTCTTCTTTAATGATGGATTCCAGCAATTTCCCAACTACGGACGTTAAACTAACCGGCCTGTAGTTACCCGCCTTTTGTCTACCTCCTTTTTTAAACAGTGGCGTCACATTAGCTGTTTTCCAATCAGCCGGCACTTCCCCAGAGTCCAGCGAATTTTGATAAATTGCAACCAACGCATCTGCTATTACTTCTGCCATTTCTTTCAGTACCCTGGGATGCATTCCATCCGGGCCCAGGGACTTGTCTACCTTTAGTCCCATTAGCCTACCAAGCACTACCTCTTTAGTAATAGTAATCGTTTTAAGGACCTCACCCCCTACAGTCCCACGACCGTCAATTTTCGGTAAGCTATTTGTGTCCTCTACCGTGAAGACCGACACAAAAAACTTGCTTAAGGCCTCGGCCATTTCCTCGTTTCCCATTATTAAATCCCCCTTCTCGTCTTCTAAGGGTCCAACATTTACTTTAGCTGCTCTTTTCCTTTTTATATATTTGTAAAAACTTTTACTATCAGTTTTTATATTTTGTGCTAGTTTAGTTTCATAATCTATCTTTCCTTTCGTTATCGCTTTCTTAGTAGTTCTTTGTTGTTTTTTAAAGCTTTCCCAATCTTCTAATTCCCCACTAGTTTGGCCACTCTGTACGCATCGGTTTTTAATCTAATACTCTTCTTTATTTCCTTAGTTATCCACGGGTGGTTATCCCTTTTCTTACATTCCTTCTTTATCACAGGAATATATTTTTGCTGAGTACTGAGAAAAATCTCCTTAAAAATCCGCCACGTTGCTCAGCTGTCCGACCAACTAGTCTGCGCTCCCAGTCTACATTAGCCAATTCTGCCCTCATCCTATTGTACTCCCCCCTGTTCAAGCAGAGGACACTGGTTTGGGACCCTACTTTCTCACCCTCCATTTGTATTAGAAATTCAACCATATTGTGATCACTCATTCCCACAGGATCCCTCACAAGAAGATCATTAATTTTACCTGTCTCATTAGACAGGACCAGATCCAAGATAACTCGCTCCCTCGTAGGTTCTGTAACATACTGTTCGAGGAAACTATCCCGACAGCATTCTAAGAACTCTTCCTCAAGTCCACTGCATCCGACTTGAGTCAACCAATCAATATGCAGGTTAAAATCCCCCATGATTATTGCTGTTCCGTTTTTGCACGCATCCATTATTTGCTTGTTTATAGCCCAACCCACCTCAAAGTTATTATTTGGGGCCTATAGACCACGCCCACCAGTGAGTTTCTCCCCTTACTATTCCTTATCTCCACCCACAACGATTCCACATTATGCTCCTTAGAGCCCTTATCGTCTCTCACTACCGCCCTGGTGTTATCTTTCATTAACAGAGCTACCCCACCTCCTTTTCCTTCCTGTCTATCCTTCCGAAATGTCAGATACCCCTAGATATTCAGTTCCCAGTCCTGGTCACCCTGCAACCACGTTTCTGTAATGGCCACTAGATCATACGCATTTGTACTGACTTGTTCCATCAACTCATTCACTTTGTTTCGAATGCTATGTGCATTCAGGTAAAGTGTCTTTATGCTAGCCTTTATATGGACCCGATTTGTTAGTGTATGCTTTTGATTGCACGCTCTGTCCCTACCTGTTGCAAACTGGTTATCCTTCCCCAGACCATCTCCTTGCACTGCGTTGACCACCTCCCTTCTTGTGTTTGTCACCTTTTTTACTCTGCCTGAGCCCTTGACTCCTTTAACTAGATGAATGTCCTCATCATTAACCTTCACTCGTATCCTCTCCTTTACCTTTGATTTTGTAATTCCCCATACCCCTGAACCCTCCCCCCCACTATTTAGTTTAAAGCCCTATTTACAGCCCTCGTTATACATTTCGCCAGGACTCTGGTCCCAGCACGATTCAGACGAAGACCATCCCATCTGAACAGGTCCCCTCTTCCCCAATACTGGTGCCAATGTCCCATGAATTCAAACCCATTCCTCCCACACCAATCTTTGAGCCACGCATTTACCTCCTTAATCTTATTGACCCTGCGCCAATTTGCTTGTGGCTCAGGTAGTAATCCAGAGATTACCACCTTGTTGGTTCTGCTTTTTAGTTTGGCTTCTAGCTTTTCATACTCCCTCTGCAGAACCTCTGTTCCTGTTCTGCCTATGTCGTTGGCACCTACGTGGACCACTACAACTGGATTCTTACCCTCCCACTCCAAGTGCCTCTGCAGCCCAGATGAGATATCCTGGACCCGAGCACCAGGCAGGCAACACAACCTTCGGGAATCTCGATCCTGGTCACAAAGAACAGTGTCAATGTCCCTAACTACACTATCCCCAATTACCACTACATTTTTTTTTTCTTCCTCCACCCGAAAGGCTCCCTGTACCACGGTGCCGTGGGCAGTTTGCTCGTCCTCCTTGCAGTCCCCGGTTCCCGTCCACACTGGGAGCAAGAATCTCAAACCTGTTTTACAGATTCAGGGACTGAGGCTCTTGCAACTCCACCTTCTGGATCCCAATTCCTGCCTCACTCGCAGCCACACCCTCTTGTCCCTGACCCTCGGCTGAATTAGTTAGTCTAAGGGGTGTGACTGCCTCCTGAAACACAGTGTCCAGGTAACTCTCCCCCTCCCTGATATGTCGCAGTGTCCGAAGGGCAGTTAAGGTTTAAAGTTAATGTTTATTTATTAGTCACAAGCAAAGCTTACATTAACACTGCAATTAAGTTACTGTGGAATTCCCCTCGTCGCCACACTCCGGTGCCTGTTCGGGTCAATGCACCTAACCAGCACGTCTTTCAGACTGTGGGAGGAAACTGGAGCACCCGGAGGAAACCTACACAGACATGGGGAGAACATGCAAACTCCACGCAGACAGTGACCCAAGCCGGGAATCGAAGCCGGGTCTTTGGCGCTGTGAGGCAGCAGTGATAACCACTGTGCCACCGTGCCGCCCCAAAGAAATCACACAAGGGCTCGTCCGGGATTTGAACCCAGGACCTATCGCACTCTCCTGTAGAAAGCCCAAAGCGAGAATCATACCGCTAGACCAACGAGCCAAGACCAACAAGCCGAGAACAATTAAGTGCTGCAGATAGAACATAGAACATTACAGCGCAGAACAGGCCCTTCGGCCCACGATGTTGCACCGACCAGTTAAAAAAAAAAACTGTGACCCTCCAACCTAAACCAATTTCTTTTCATCCATGAACCTATCTACGGATCTCTTAAACGCCCCCAAACTAGGCGCATTTACAACTGATGCTGGCAGGGCATTCCAATCCCTCACCACCCTCTGGGTAAAGAACCTACCCCTGACATCGGTTCTATAACTACCCCCCCTCAATTTAAAGCCATGCCCCCTCGTGCTGGATTTCTCCATCAGAGGAAAAAGGCTATCACTATCCACCCTATCTAAACCTCTAATCATCTTATATGTTTCAATAAGATCCCCTCTTAGCCGCCGCCTTTCCAGCGAAAACAATCCCAGATGTCCCGTTAAATTGGACATATCTGATATTTATTCAGCCGGAGTTCTGATTTGATGGCGAGAGCATTGCTTGCAGCTAAAGGTCATTCACGTTCCTTCAGAGAGAGCGAGGCAGTTCTACAGCAAAAATCTTCCATTCCAGACTCTTGGATTCCCACAGACCATGACTTATTAAGGAGCGAGACTGACCGTCAGAGAATGGCACTGAGTAAAATAGAAAACTCGGATTGGCACAAGTAATATTCGCACAGGAGGGTCTGACATCTGTGTGCCCAAACTCTTTGTCCTATAATTGGATTAATGTCTCAATTAAAATAAGCGACAAAAGAATTACACATGGCTGCATTAAGCATTTCTATGCTACGGTTTGTGCCTCAGCATTTTAAGCCCTAAGGCTTAAATCTTGCAAAAGAACTTTCTTTCTTGCCTGTTAAAAAAAAACTCAAGAGGATCAAAACTTAATCCCATCTCTCTTACCCCCCCCCCCCCCACCCCCAACCTGCCAGGACGTGTCAAAGAATCTTGAATGGGAATCTTTATGTAAATAATTATTTTTTCTTTTAACATCTGAAGATCTTCAACAAACTCGGCCCTTAGGGACTTCTCAAACCCATGACCTGTGCTGAACGGATCAGCGTAGTTAGTGGCGTAGTGGTGTTGTCACTAGATTAGTAATCCAGAGACCCAGGGCAAGACCTGGGGACCCTGTTTTGAATCCCACCATAGCAGATGGTGAAATTGGAATTTAATAAAAATATGGAATTTAAAAGTCCATGAATTTGATTTATTATTGTCACATGTATTAACATGCAGTGAAAAGTATTGTTTCTTGCGCGCTATACAGACAAAACATGCCGTTCATAGAGAAGGAAAGGAGAGAGTGCAGAACGTAATGTTACAGTCATAGCTAGGGTGTAGAGAAAGATCAACTTAATGCAAGATAAGTCCATTCAAAAGCCTGACGGCAGCAGGGAAGAAGCTGCTCTTGAGTCGGTTGGTACATGACCTCAGACTTTTGGGTTTTTTTCCCGAAGGAAGAAAGTGGAAGAGAGAATGTCCGGGGTCCGTGGGGTCCTTAATTATGCTGGCTGCTTTGCCGAGGCAGCGGGAAGTGTAGACAGAGTCAATGGATGGGAGGCTGGTTTGCGTGGAACCATTGTCAATTGTCCAAAAAATCTATCTGATTCACTAATGTCCTCTAAGGAAGTAAATCTGCTTGGTCTGGCCTACATGTGACTCCAGAGCCACAGCAATGTGGTTGACTCTCAAATGCCCTCTGAAATGGAGGGCAGTTAGGGATGGGCAATAAATGCTGACCCAGTCAGCGACGCCCACATCCCATAAATATATTTTTAAAAAGGACACTGCTGTGAAAACAGGGCTTAATGACCCTTGGCTATGGCTTTTCAAAATCAGCTCCTGATGTCCACCTGTGATGAGGTATGAGGGAAACCTTGGCTGGAATATTTCTCAGGGTCACACATCTGAGTGAGACTCACAGGTCTCCCATGTGAAGGCCGGCCAGTGCCGATGGAAGTGTTCTGCAGCTTGAGTCAGTCCTGCCTCTCCGGTGAGGCATTAAACTGAGGACCCCACCAATCCTCACAAGTGAAAATGAAAGATCCCATGTTACTCTTTCAAACAAGAGTAAGAGAGGCTTCCTTGGTGCCCTGACACATGGGCGGCACGGTGGTTAGCACTGCTGCCTCACAGCGCCAGGGACCTACGCTCAATTCTAGCCTCGTGTCACTGTCTGTGTGGGGTTTGCACATTCTCCCCGTGGGTTTCCTCCGGGTGCTCCAGTTTCCTCCCACAGTCCAAAGATGTGCAGGTTAGGTGGATTGACCATGCTAAATTAGCCCCCAGTGTTAGGGGGATAGCAGGGTGAGGACTTCAGGGTAAGATTAGCAGGGTAAGGACTAGGTACGGATAGCAGGGTGAGGACTGCAGGGTAAGGACTAGGTAAGGATAGCAGGGCACTGTGTAGATTCATAGAATTCCTACAGTACAGAAGGAGGCCATTTGGCCGATCATGTCTGTACCGACCATAACCCCACCCTATTCACATAGCCCCACATATTTATACTGCTAATCCCCCTGACACTAGGGTCAATTTGTCATGGCCAATCCACCTAACCTGCACATCTTTGGACTGTGGGAGGAAACCGGAGCACCCGGAGGAAACCCACGTAGGGTTCAAGGATAGGGCGATGGGCCTGGGCAAGATACTCTGTCAGAGAGTTGGTGCAGACTCGATGGGCCGAATGGTCTGCACTGTAGGGATTCCATGATTCTATATTTATCCCTACAGCAATGTCACTAAAAAAATTCTGGTAACTTATTGCATTTGCTACAATTTTGCATAGCTTTGGTGAGACCATACCTGGGATACTATGTACAGTTTTGATCTCCACGTATGAGGAAGGATATGCTTATACATTGGAGGTGGGACAGCCAAGGTTCAATAGATTGGTCCCTGGGATCAGAGGGTGTCTGGTGAGTAAATCGGGTTTACTCTCTCTGGAATTCAAGATTCTGAAGAGGCTTGACTGGGTAGACTCTGAGAAGTTGTTTCTCCCGGCTGGGGAACCAGGGGCGCAGTCTCAGTCAGGATATGCGACAGATCATTTAGGATTGGACTGAGGATAAATCTCTTCCCCCAAAGGGTTGTTGGCATTCTTTACCCCCAGAGGATGGTGGATGCTCCATTGTTGAATATATCGAAGGCCTGGTCTCTCAGGGAATTACGGATTATGGGGAGGAGGGGAGAGACGGGAAGGTGGAGTTGAGGCCAATGATCAGCCATGATGTTACTTGTTACATATATTGGGCCATGGCCCCTTTAAGTGAATGGGTCATATGACCTGCGGTGTGGGGGAGGCAGGTTGGGAACCGCCCTGAGTGGGCAGTTGTCGTTTGGAGTGTGGAGCAAGTAGATTGAATAAAGATCTGTGTTCCCTAACGCCTGGTGTAGTTCTTGAGGAGACCACTCAGTACTCAGAGATTTAACAGTATCGATTGGCGGAACAGTCTCGACTGGCCACATGGTCTGACCCAGCTCCTATTTCTTGTCCAGTGTTCCTTCGGTTGCTGGTGGGAGCTTGCTGCGTGCAAACTGGCCGCCATTGCAACCGTGACCACGTTCCAAAAGAACGCCATTGGGCTGCAAAGCACTCTGGGACACGATGGGGTTGTGAAAGGCGCTATGTAAATGCGGGTTTGTTTTTTTTTAGGAGGGAAACGTGAGGAGAATCCCTGGTGAGTCTGCAGCAGGAGGGTTAAACCATCACCAGCTTAAAAAACAGAGATCAAATTCTCTGGTGTGAGTGTTGTGATTCCAGAGTGTTCCTTGGCACAGGGCTGCTGCACATTCCTGCAGCAGGGATCTGGCTCGGTTAGATAGCATTCTCCATTTTATCAGAGGAACTGGCTACTCCCTGACAATAGAAACACAGCCTGCTTCTTGAGAGGATTTTCCCCACAGAAAACCGCATTCCACAGTGAGCTAATCGCCCTCACACTTATTGACATGGGAAGATATTTGAAAACCAGCAAGCCATCTGCGCAGGATTCAATTATTCCAATTTCTTGCAGAATTATCTTTGATTTGTGTGTGTTTTTTTAATATATTTATGTGAGCACAGTGGTTAGCACTGCTGCCTCACAGCGCCAGGGACCCGGATTTGATTCCCGGCTTGGGTCACTGTCTGTGGGGAGTCTGCACGTTCTCCCTGTGTCTGCATGGGTTTCCTCCGGATGCTCCAGTTTCCTCCCACGGTCCAAAGATGTGCGGGTTAGGTGGATTGGCCATGCTAAATTGCCCCCTAGTGTCAGGGGGATAGGGCTGGGGCAGGATTGTGGTCGGTGCAGACTCAGTGGGCCGACTGGTCTCCTTCTGCACTGTAGGATTCTATGATTCCATGACAACAACTTGCATCTACAGGGTACCAATAATAGACTTAAAATTTCCCAGGGCACATTGCAAACAAAGGTTGACGCTGAGGCCGGGTTTGGAGATATTAGGGCAGGTTTGTGAAGAGTAAATATTTGCAGGACGATGAGGAAATGGAAGGGGTGTGGGACTGGGGTAACTCTTGTTGAGAGCACAATGGGCCGAATGGCCTCCTTCCGCGCTGTAACCATTCTGTGGGTTGCACTTTACGTGCCCCTACTCGGTGCGTTCTGGGCGGAAAGGGTCACCTAAGAGAGGGCAGGTGCCCAGCCCACTGCCTTCCCCTGTGCTCACCCTCATAATACAGGGTGGTGGGCGGGCCCTAAAACTGGCAGCCCTGCCCACTGTACCTAGATAGGTAATCAGTGGTGAACTAGGCTTGCGATCAAGTCGATTGACTCCATTAATGACACTGCCCATAAAACAGTTGGCATCAGCAGCTGGGTGGGAGTGGGCAGCCCGATGTTTTAAAACAGTTTTTCAAAGGGCGGGAAGGAAGGGGCTTTACTCTTCAGGGGCAGACCTTTACTTAGCACAGAATGCCCACCCCTCCGTTCTTCCTATCTGCCTGTAACTTTAAACCCCCCCCTCTGCCTCTCCACCGCACCCTGCCCCATTCCTTTGACCTACCCAAACCTGCCCTGCCTAATACTCCTGCCTGATTTGCTCAGGGATCCATGGACCTTCTTCCTTCTTTTCCTGCAGTCCCGGCACTGGCCACTGATGTGTTTTTTGGCACTGCCGGGACAGACGGAGCTTCCAGCCGATCCGATTAGCCGGCTGGCCTAGAGGGCATGCCTTCCTCCCCAGGGGGTTTATGTGTCCCACACTGCATGACGGCTGCGGGGTGGTTTGGAGCATGTCGATTCACACTGACTTTGCGTTCCCACCCACCCCTCCCCCCCCTCCCCCCCCAACCCCTCCTCCCTATATTGTCCAGCTCCATATTTCGAGCTGGCCATGACCTTGGTCAAAGAGATGAAGGAGTGAGTTAGTGACGGTGAGGTCAAGTTGTTTATCAAATTATCTTGGAGAAGGCTTCTAGAAAAAGTGAGAGGGCATGGGATCCAAGGGGCTGCTGCCCGGTGGGTCCAGAACTGGCTTGCCCAAAGGAGGCAGAAAGTGGGTATAGATGGGTCTTTTTCTAAATGGAGGTCAGTCACCAGTGGTGTGCCCCAGGGATCTGTTCTGGGACCCTTGCTGTTTGTCATTTTCATAAATGACCTGGATGAGGAAGCGGAGGGATGGGTTGGTAAGTTTGCCGACGACACGAAGGTTGGTGGGGTTGTGGATAGTCTGGAGGGATGTCAGAAGTTACAGAGGGACATAGATAGGATGCAAGACTGGGCGGAGAAGTGGCAGATGGACTTCAACCCAGATAAATGCGTCGTGGTCCATTTTGGTAGGACAAATGGGATGAAGGAGTACAATATAAAGGGAAAGACTCTGAGTACGATAGAGGATCAGAAGGACCTTGGGGTCTGGGTCCATAGGACTCTGAAATCGGCCCCGCAGGTGGAGGAGGTGGTTAAGAAGGCGTATGGTGTGCTGGCCTTTATCAGTTGAGGGATTGAGTTTAGGAGTCCGGGGATAATGATGCAGCTATATAAGACCCTCGTCAGACCCCACTTGGAGTACTGTGCTCAGTTCTGGTCGCCTCACTATAGGAAGGATGTGGAAAAGATTGAAAGGGTGCAGAGGAGATTTACAAGGATGTTGCCTGGATTGAGTGGCATGCCTTATGAGGATAGGCTGAGGGAGCTCGGTCTTTTCTCCTTGGAGAGACGTAGGATGAGAGGAGACCTAATAAAGGTATATAAGATGTTGAGAGGCATAGATCGGGTGGACTCTCAGAGGCTTTTTCCCAGGTTGGAAATGTCTGCTACGAGAGGACACAGATTTAAGGTGCTGGGGGGTAGGTACAGGGGAGATGTTAGGGGTAAGTTTTTCACACAGAGGGTGGTGGGCGAGTGGAATCGGCTGCTGTCAGTGGTGGTGGAGGCAAACTCAATAGGGTCTTTTAAGAGACTCCTGGATGAGTACATGGAGCTTAATAGGATGGAGGGTTATAGGTAGGTCTAGAAGGTAGGGATGTGTTCGGCACAACTTGTGGGCCGAAGGGCCCGTTTGTGCTGTAGTTTTTCTATGTTTCTAAACAGCCAATGATAAAATAGAAGTCAGTACAAATATGTGATCCAATCTCATTGTGCACAGTAACAGTGTGTTGGTGTCAGTGTGAGGGGAACATCAGGGTTTGACTAATGTCAAGGAGAAGAGCGTACCGTGCAAAGTTTGATCCTGTGTCTATGTGTTGCCATGACGATATACCAGTTGGCAGGCATGCAATGGAAGTTTGACTGACAGCCCTCTGGGCGGCTTTCCAAGTGTGACACTGGAAGCTGGGTACCTGAAACTCTGCACGGTGGGTATCTTTGCACTCTGCTCTGGGAATCCAGGCTGACTGACTCTCGGTCACATTCACTGAGTCTGAGAGAGAAACACGAGAACAGCAGAAACCGGCAATCTTCATGGAGAGAAATCCTAGCAAGGCCATCGCTGCGAAAGATAGGCTTGCATTTATAAAACATTTTCTTACAACCTCTCAGCAGTACAAAGTACTTTAAAACCAATTAAGTATTTTTTTGAAATGTAGGGCTTTCTGGACAACCTTTTTTAGCTTTCTCAAAAACGTTTTATTGATGTTTTGTTTGCGCTTCAGTCCCACGCTCCTGATCTATGGGCACCCGGTGGTGGGGGGGGGGGGGGGGGGGGGGGGGGGCGGGAAAGGCGGAGGACCTCCTGGTGAACCAGCTCCTGGGCCTGGCAAGGCATGCCATAAACAGGTCCAGGCAGCGGGCGACCGAATGGGTCATCCGACCCGATGGTGTGCCCCTCTACTGCGGCTACACTCGCGGCCAGGTGTCCCTGGAGAGGGAGCATGTCCGAGGGCACAGTCGAGGCCTTCCATGCCTGCTGGGCACTGCAGGGGCTGGGGTGCATCATCGACCCCTTTAATCACATTTTAGCTTGATGTTTTAAGTTTCCTCTTGACTTTGTCTTTTGTTTCAGGCTGTTCTCCTCCTTTTGGGAACTGCCCCTTTTAATTTGTCCCTAATTAATTTAATTTAATTGTTTGAGTCAAAAAGATTGACTTTCTAGGGGTTGGGGAGTGGGGGAGCGCAGGGAGAAGGGAGGTAGAGGGGTGGACTGCTCGCCACCTACCCTGCCCCAAGCCCTCCCCCACCCCGGGAAATCCAAACGGCCCTTCCCAAATGGGCCATCCTTTAAAAAGCCTGCCCACAGTAACTCAACGCTGGGGAGGACTATGAGGGTTGGACCTCTGCCTCTCAGTGTACAGAAAGTCCCATGCTCGAAAGCTGCCAGGATGGATTACAAAGGCAGGGAAGTCAGGTTGGAGCTGTATAGAACTTTGGTGAGGCCACAGATAAAGTGTGTGTAGTTCCAGTCGCCATGTTTTTCCCTAGAGTGGAGGAGGCTTAGGGGTGATCTTATAGAGGTCCATAAAATAATGAGGGGCATAGATCAGCTAGATAGTCAATATCTTTTCCCAAAGGTAGGGGAGTCTAAAACTAGAGGGCTTAGATTTAAGGTGAGAGGGGAGAGATACAAAGGGGTCCAGAGGGGCAATTCTTTCACACAGACGGTGGTGAGTGTCTGGAACAAGCTGCCAGAGGTAGTAGTAGAAGCGGGTACAATTTTTTCTTTTAAAAAGCATTTGAACAGTTACATGGGTAAAATGGGTATAGAGGGATATGGGCCAAATACGGGCAAAAAAAGAGCGCATGAACAAGTTGGGCCGAAGGGCCTGTTTCAATGCTGTGAACCTCTATGACTCTATTATAGGAAGGATGTGATTACACTGGAAAGGGTCCAGAGGAGATTCACCAGGATGCGGCCTGGGATGGAACATTTAAGTTGTGAACAGAGATTGAATAGACTTGGGTTGTTTTCGTTGGAGCAGAGAAGACTGAGCGGGGGGGGACACCTGATCGAGGCACACAAGCTTATGAGAGACATGGACAGAGTGGATAGGGAGCAGCAGTTCCCCTTCGTTGAAGGGTCAGTCACGAGGGGACATGGGTACAAGCTGAGGGGCAGGAGGTTTAGGGGGAGGATGTGAGGAAAAACCTTCTTACCCAGAGGGTGGTGACAGTCTGGAATGCGCTGCCTGGGAGGGTGGTGGAGGCGGGTTGCCTCACATCCTTTAAAAAGTACCTGGATGAGCACTTGGCACATCATAACATTCAAGGCGAGGGGCCAAGTGCTGGTAAATGGGATTAGGCGGGAAGTCAGTTGTTTTGCATGTGTCAGTGCAGACTCGATGGGCCGAAGAGCCTCTTCTGCGCTGTGTGATTCTATGGTCACAGCTTCAATAGTGGACACTGCTGGTACTGCAAACAGGTGTCAATGGTAGTCATGATGTGGAGATGTGAAGAAGGGGCTTGGAGCTCCGAAAGCTTGTGTGGCTTTTGCTACCAAATAAACCTGTTGGACTTTAACCTGGTGTTGGTAAACTTCTTACTGCAAACAGGCGCAGAACGAATGGCTCTTGGGGGTAACAGCTTTTTGGGCAGGGAGGGATCGGGGGAACTAGGGAGAGGAGAGGGCATGCAGGGAGGAATGAAGGGGGGGGCATGAGAACTTGGGAGAAGGCTCCCAGTGCGCACAGAGGACCCTTTTGTCTTTTCAAAGCAGCCCTTTTAAAAACAGCTGAGGCTTGCCTGTCAGTGCCCAGTGTTTTAGGGCAAGGGAAGAGGCAGTTAAGCCACTTAATGCCAGTCACTCGAGAAGTTAAGGGCCTCAACAAGCCTAAAGGTGGGCGGCCTAGTGGGCAACTTATCTAACCCAGCCCCACGTTATGAGGAATAGGTCAGGGATGGCCAGGAAGCAGGTAGTCTGGCCACCTAACTGATTTTACAGGCCCCAAACTAAAACTGTGCCCAGCAGAGGGACAGTAAAATCCAGCTCCATAGTCACTGATGCAATGTAAGAAGCCGATTTGTGCACAGCAAGCTCCCACAGACAGTCACGTGGCGATAGTCACATAATCTTGTTTGTGAAGTTGATCGAGGGATAAACATCGGCCAGGAAACTGAGCAGAATTGTCCGCCTCCTTTTCAAGATCATGTCAAAGGGGTGGGCAGAATTTCCCCGTCCCGCCCACCATGCAAATGGTAGCAGGCGCCAGGGGCAGACCATGCAAAGGTCCATTGGCCTCGGGCAGGGTTTTCCGGTTTTCATAGAATCCCTACAGTGCAGAAGGAGGCCATTCGGCCCATCGAGTCTGCGCCGACCACAATCCCACTCAGCCCCCGTAGCCCCACCTATTTACCCTGCTAGTCCCCCTGACACTAAAAGGCAACTTAACATGGCCAATCAAACCTGTCCCGCACATTTTTGGACTGTGGGAGGAAACCTGAGCATCCGGAGGAAACCCACGCAGACACGGGGAGAACGTGCAAACTCCATAACAGACAGTGACCTGAGCTGCGAGTTGAACCCAGGGTCCCTGGCGCTGTGAGGCAGCAGCGCTAACCACTGTGCCACTGTGCCGGGCGAGTGCGGCCAGAAAATCCCACCCGATGTGTTTTTATGGAGCTATGGAAGAAATCTTAAGGCAGATTATTTAGGGAAGTAAAAGCAAAATGCTGTGGATGCTGGAAATCTGAAATAAAAGCGGAAAATGCTGGAAAATCTCAGCATCTGTGGAGAGAGAAACAGTTACCGTTTCGAGTCTGGGACTCTTTAGATTATTTAGTTACTGGTTTGTGGGGGTTAATAAAATTCCTACTTTTTAACAATCTGCTTATTCTGGTTACTGTGGCTGACTCAAAATTACCCTGTAGGTAAGCAGCAGTTAATTTAACCCTCATGCTTAACTAAAATAAAGAGAGATATGTAGTCTGCTTTTAATCTGGAGCAGCAGGGTGGCACAGTGGTTAGCACTGCTGCCACACAGCACCGAGGCCTGGGTTCGATTCCCAGCTTGGGTCACTGTCTGTGCGGAGTGTGCAGTTCTCCACGTGTCAGCGTGGGTTTCCTCCGGGTGCTCCGGTTTCCTCCCACTGTCCAAAGATGTGCAGGTTAGATAGATTGGCCATGCTAAATTGTCCCTTAGCATCCCAAGAGGCGTAGGTTAGGTGAATTCACCACGGTAAACGTGCAGGGTTAAAGAGATAGGGTGGGGTAGGGTGGGCCTGTGTAAGATTACGAGGGAGGCGATGGCCTAGTGGTGTTATCGCTGGACTATTAATCCAGAAACTCAGCTAATGCTCTGGGGACCCGGGTTCAAATCCCACTACGGCAGATGGTGGAATTTGAATTCAATATAAAAAAATCTGGAATTAGGAATCTACTGATGACCATTGTCGATTGTCGGAAAAACCCATCTGGTTCACTAATGTCCTTTAGGGAAGGAAATCTGCCACCCTTACCTTGTCTGGCCTACATGTGACTCCAGAGCCACAGCAATGTGGTTGACTTTCAACTGCCCTTCAAGGACAACGAAGGATGGGCAATAAATGCTGACCAGCCAGCGACACCCATGTCCCACAAGCAAATAAAAAAAAGTGCTCGCTCAGTGCGTCGGTGCTGACTCGATGGACCGAATGGCCTTCTTCTGCCAGTAGAGATTCAAAAGAATCAGCGAGCAGGAGCCTGATTCCATGGAATCCCTACAGGTGTGTGTGCGTTGTCCGTGGGGCTTGTTGCAGCGGACATGTTGGAGAGTTTGTTTCTTGGGAAACATTTGCAGTGCAGAGAGTTTCTTTTTAAATGTTATTCCTTTCTCAGAGTTACAAAAGCGATGCGCAGAGAGAACCAAGCAAGCCCCTAATCCAAGGCCTTGCTTGCTCCAAAAAGTAATTCAAATTGAATCCAATTCATGGTCTCCCTCAAGGGAGATATACAAGATCCAAGCTGACAAGAGCAGGCATTACACCTGGTCTCACGTCTGATCTTAACCAAAAGGCTGAGAAGCGACTGTACAACAACAGTCCGGAGCAGATTTAACTCCAAACACCCCATCGAGTGTGTAACGTGGGAATTCAATAAGTGATTCCGAAGCTTCGACCTTACTGCGAGAGGAGAACTCTCAACTGAGTTAAGATACAGGGACCTCTTACAGAACCTCACACACACGACCAAAGGTCAGCTCCAGCTGTGATTGAATATTAGCTGCACCTTACACAGCTTACATTATTCCCTTCTTTAATGCTCACACAGCTTCAGTGGCCATTTCACGGTCATATCATGTGCAGCTGCCAGTAAGAGATAAGAAGCCAAGTGTTTACAAGATGAAGCTGTCATAACCAGTTTGTTGGTGATATGTACCAACTATTCAAGCTTCTCATCCCGCCTAACAGAGAAGCCTCCATCTGCTCTTTCTCTCCCAGAGTAGGGGCAAACAGGCACACGCTTTGTCTGAGGGTTCAGCGTATGAAAAATATCATCTGTTACCACAGCAACTAGGCAGCACGGTGGCACAGTGGTTAGCACTGCTGCCTCACAGCTCCAGGGACCTGGGTTCAGTTCCCAGCTTGGGTCGCATGGAGTTTGCACGTGCTCCCCGTGTCTGCGTGGGTTTCCTCCGGGTGCTCTGGTTTCCTCCCTCAGTCCAAAGATGTGCGGGTTAGGTGCATTGGCCGTGCTAAATTTGCCTTAGTGTCCCGAGATGCGTGGGTCAGAGGGACTAGTGGGTAAATATGTGGGATTATGGGGATAAGGCCTGGGTGGGATTGTTGTTGGTACAGACTTGATGGACCGATTGGCCTCCTTCTGCACTGTGGGGATTCTATGAGTAGTTCAGCTGTTCCAAACCCATTTAGAATCGGAGAGGCTTTCCAAATGTCAACAGTGGCAGAATTGAATTGATGCTTCTTTCCCAGAAGCCAAGGCAGTGACAAATCGTTCTCTGGCCTGTCCGTGTGGTAAAGCTGTGGCGTCCCACGGTGCTTCCTCTATCCAATGTGGGACTGCCCCATACAGAGTAGCTGGGTGCTACCACACCTTCCAGCTCAGCTGTGGCTAAGTGACTCTCGCTCCTGCCTCTGAGTCAGGAGGTTATGCATTCAGGTGCTGCACTGTTGGACAGTAACGGACTTCATGTACCATCAGGGTGCTTTCTTGTGGACAGCCAAAGGCATTGAAATGCACAATGCAAATGAGGTAACAGAAAGAACTTGCATTTATACAGCGACTTTCAGAACCTCAGTGTGTTCCCAAGTGAATCTTAACACATTAGGCACTTTCCTGAATGGTAATCGCTGATTACTCTGTTGGGAAATGCAGCAACCATCTGGATGCAGCAAGCTCCCACAAACAGCAATGTGATAGTGATAAGATGCATCATTTTAGTGGTGTTATTAGAAAGATAAACATTGACCAGGGTGGAGCAATGCAAAGAGATCTTTTACTCGTCCTTTTGGGGGCGGTACGGTGGCACAGTGGTTAGCACTGCTACCTCACAGTGCCAGGGACCCGGGTTCGATTCCCGGCTTGGGTCACTGTCTGTGTGGAGTCTGCAAGTTCTCCCCGTGTCTGCGTGGGGTTTCCTCCGGGTGCTCCGGTTTCCTCCCACAGTCCGAAAGATGTGCCAGGTTAGGTTGATTGGCCGTGCTAAATTACTCCTTAGTGTCAGGGGGACCAGCAGGGTAAAATATGCGGGATTTACAGGGATAGGGCCTGGGTGGGATTGTGGTCAGTGTAGGCTCGATGAGCCAAATGGCCTCCCTCTGCACTGTAGGGATTCTAAGATTCTAATCTCCTTCTCCCCACCACCCTCCCTGCACGCCCACACCCCTCATTGAAGGTGAGGGGATGGTGGATCCTCAGTCAGAGATGTCACTAACTTCCTAAACTGTCCAATTGTCTGAGCCGGTTGACGTGTTGTCACACTGAGTCATAGCGAACATAAGAGATTCCATGGAGTTAAAGTTGGGATGAGGTGCTGGCACTGTGAGCGATATCAGACGGTCTGTCTATTCTCCACCCTGTCCAGTACCCTGTTCTGGTTCAGCCAGTGGAATGAAATATCACGTGGGGTGTTTAACAGTTGACTGCCACCTCCATTGCTACCACCCAGAAGAAATTTTCAATCCTCCCCCCACCGCTCCCCCGGCCCACCCCACCCCAATCTCTACCGAGCCAGTTGGTCACTGTTGGGGCTGCAACAATTGGCCTCAGTGAGTTCCAGCTCATGAAGGAGAAAAATCAACCAGGGTGCCAATCCTACCTGGCGCAGTCTGTGAGGCCCTCCTGGAAAATGTCATGTTTCTGAAAGTATCACTGTGAGAGCACGTGTTACAACCATTGGGAAAGACTAAACAAGCTGGGCCTTTTTGTTCTAGAACAGCAAAGCTTGAGGGATGAACTACAAAATTTCAAAGGGTAGAGATGGAGAAATGTTTCCACTTTGTGATCTGCATGGGGAATCAATGATTGACTTCCCTGTAGGACTCGTTGAATACAAGCTCCCTGGGGATTGGTAATTAACCAGCTAGGTGGAGCTCGTATACAGAGCCCTTGTATAAAGCAGACCCCTGAAACTCCCTGCCATGAGGAGTTGTTAAGGTGAAGAGGGAAGATGCCTTTCAGGGGAAGCTAAATACATGAGGGGAAAAAGGAGGATGAGTTATAGTAGAGGTGGGCGGAGGTTCATGTGGAACATAAGCAATGTTGTAAATCCAGAGGCATCTAACCCAAATAATTCTAGCCTGTTGAGTTATGCTGTCTCAACATAGGACTATCTCATCATACGCTGGCTTTTAGATAGGGTTGTAGATGATACTCAGCATATGTGGGAAGATATTCCCAGTAAGAAGTTTAACAACACCAGGTTAAAGTCCAACAGGTTTATTTGGTAGCAAAAGCCACACAAGCTTTCGAGGCTCTGAGCCCCTTCTTCAGGTGAGTGGGAATTCTGTTCACAAACAGAACTTATAAGACACAGACTCAATTTACATGAATAATGGTTGGAATGCGAATACTTACAACTAATCCAGTCTTTAAGAAACAAAACAATGGGAGTGGAGAGAGCATCAAGACAGGCTAAAAAGATGTGTATTGTCTCCAGACAAGACAGCCAGTGAAACTCCAGTGATATTCCAACAGGAATAATTTGATAGAAACCTTTGTGATACCACTGTGTAAGTTTAGGACCTGCTTGTTCATCCGGCAGTAAGGAAACTTCAGTTGGAAGCAATAAAAGAGCTAACTTCACAAAGTAAATCAAAGAAAAAGGTTTAATAAAGAAACTTCATTACATCAACACTCAGGCTATGCCCTGGGTCACACAAGCTCCCCACAATCCCCGACTGCTTTCTATTTATACCAGGTCAGCTGACCATCACATTATTTTGCCATTGGTTACATTATCACAGATTCTGGTTTTTTTTATTCATTCATGGGACATGGGCGTCGCTGGCTGGCCAGCATTTATTGCCCATCCCTAGTTGCCCTTGAGAAGGTGGTGGTGAGCTGCCTTCTTGAATCGCTGCAGTCCATGTGCTGTGGGTTGACCCACAATGCCGTTAGGGAGGGAATTCCAGGATTTTGACCCAGCGACTGCGAAGGAACGGTGATATATTTCCAAGTCAGGATGGTGAGTGGCTTGGAGGGGAACTTGCAGGTGGTGGTGTTCCCATGTATCTCCTGCCCTTGTCCTTCAAGGTGGAAGTGGTTGTGGGTTTGGAAGATGCTGTCTAAGGATCTTTGGTGAATTACTGGAATGCATTTTATAGGTGGTACACACTGCTGCTACTGAGCGTCGGTGGTGGAGGGAGTGGATGTTTGTAGATGTGGTGCCAATCAAGCGGGGCTGCTTTGTCCTGGATGGTGTCAAGCTTCTGGAGTGTTGTTGGAGCTGCAATGTTATCATTGGTTACAAGATAACACCACTGATAGCGCGACGGCAATATTTGCAATAATTTCTGACAGGAAACTTGAAAATATTCTAATGATTTTCGCTAATTTCATTATTCTAGAAACATTTTATCCAGGATAAGAAAGAGAAACTGAGTAAACTGCTCTGCAACAAACTTATTGAGAGAGAAAACCTCAAATTTTTTACTCACTGCGAGATCAAACTCAGCCCTGAGATGAAAGACTCGAAGAAGCTAAACATCGACATCCTCTTTCGAGGTCAGTTTGTTTGTTAACACTTTGTACTCACAATGGCTCATTCTTATTCTGCTCCCAACTCTATGGGAACTGGGACCAAAGAACCACCCATGCCCCCCACCTCCCCCCCTCCCGTCCCCATCACCCCCGATTACTCAGTGGGCAAATGCACAGTCCCCCATCTCAGTTGGTGTTATTCCAAAAGGGATCGGCAATGATTCCATTCTTGCTTTACATAAAATTAGTTGCATAAAGATCGTCCAATGGGAATGGAGGTTGTTTGGCTGAGAGCCAAGAATGATCCAGTTAGGTGATAGAGTCTCTTCACTTCCTGATTGGCTGAGGAGGGCAGGGTGGCATGAGGGTGGACCTATAAAGAGACCAATGGTGGTTGTGGGCGGTGAGGGGCAGTTACAGTCAGCAGGTGACCTGATGAACACTTCCATCGTAAACGCAGCCGGATTTGACATTGCCACTGGAGGCTTTTGAGATGTTTGATGCCAATCAATGTCAATGATACTCGCCAAAATCTTGCTGCCCTTCACGCTGGCAGGATCTTACAGTCCGCCAACAGCGTGCCCCTGCCGCAGATTTCCCAGTGGTGAGGGGTGTGCCCAACGGGATCTGGCCAGCGAGCAGCACGCCAACTCCTGCCACCACCAAGCGGAGAGGGAGAAAAAACCCTCTCGCTATAATAAATGCAGGTTGCTGCAGCAGGGTAGGCTGGGAGCGACTGGATGTGGCCATCTATTCTGCCCATCCTGGCGTCCTCGGCACACCGTCCCAAACCGATGGGAGGAGGGAGCCATAGCATGAATGCAACCCAGGAGCTCTGCAGTGTGTAGCCTTTGACCAGATTGGGAGGGAGAGACTAGAACTCGAGGCCACAACCTCAGAGTGAAGGGACGGTCCTTTAAAACTGAGATGAGGAGGAATTTCTTCAGCCAGAGAGTGGTGAATCTGTGGAACTCATTGTCACAGAGGGCTGTGGAGGCCGGGTCATTGAGTGTCTTTAAGATAGAGATAGATAGGTTCTTGATAAATAAGGGGATCAAGAGTTATGGGGAGAAGGCAGGAGAATGGGGATGAGAATCAGATCAAACATGATTGAATGGCGGAGCAGACTCGATGGGCCGAATGGCCTAATTCTGCTGCTATAACCTATGGTCTTCTGGGTGCTTAACTTCAATCCATACAAGGAGAACAGGTCATAAATGTATCTCGTTCTTAAAGTGTTATTTTTCCTTCACAGTTGACGAAAGAAAGCTCAGCAAGCTGCTAAATGATGAGGAGAAAAGTCTGAAAGAGGTAATTTTTAATGTTACTACATTTTCAAACTTCTTTGACCATGGACAATTTTTGGACCGATTCAGTCACATACACTGGAAGAATCAGAAACAAAGCCTTTAGAAGGCCAAAGGTGAAAGAAGAGCCATTGACCCCACTCCATAGGTCCAGGGATATCTATTCAATCATGGATTTCCCCCCTTCATGACTACCTCACCCCCCACCCCCCCCCTCCCCCCACACCCCCCTCCCCATCACTGATTTAAGGAAATTTGATGGGGCCAGTCAGCACCCCAGGTGCACCATTTTCCAGTGTCCATTCAAGAGAGAAAAATTAAGCTCATGCCATTACATACGGGGATATTTTAACCATATCACCCTCCGCTCCGACTAATCAGGCACAGAGAGGACACCCTTTTGAGAGGGACAGAGCCACATCCCGAGGACACCATGATCAGAGCGCGCACGCCATTTTAACTGCCACATTATCTCACACAAACCAGTGAAAATTGGAGGCAGGCACACAGCACTCAGATTACTGCAGATCCAAGTACTTTTATTTTGTTTATAACTTGTGGGCTGGGGGATGTGCCATTGTTTCATCCGATCCCTACGAGGGAACAGCTGCTTTCTACTTACTTGTCCCATACCATCCCCCTTTTGCCATGCACAGTAATCACTTCGGTGCAATTGCTTTATTTATTATTTGTTGATGGGATGTGGGCGCCGCTGGCGAGGCCCAACATTCATTCCCCATCCCTAATTGCCCCTGAGAAGATGGTGGTGACCTGCCTTCTGAACCGCTGCAGTCCATGGGGTATGACTGAACGATGATACGACTTCGGCTGTCTTGAGTGGAAGATCTGAAACTGGCATCTGTAATGACTTCAGTCAGGCCGTTGAGGTTGGCCGATTGGAGTATGAGCTCCCTGATTAAGGATCCAATTGATGACCAATCAGGGAGTCTTTGCCTTGTGTTTAACAGGGAGTGTCAGTTCCTCTGGCACCCCTGGGGGGTATACTACTGACTGCTAACACTCTGTGTACTGCTGTTAGAGTTTGTAAATAAAGGGATGTTGGTGAAGGGACCTCTGCCTCCAAAGACCTATTACACTGACACCTTCAAAATCTGGACCAGGGTCACACAAGACAATGTGATACCACCACCCACACCCCCTCCCCCTCCGTACTATTTACAATCTACCTGACCATTGTGAATGTGGGGCCTGTCTCTTTAAGAGCGTACAGCAGAAGTGAGTCACCTGACTTGAGGGACCAATGGAAACTAAGAGTGAGTGATCTCACCAGAGGGTGGAGTCCTCTCTCAGGCGGAGTCATCGAGCAGCCATGAAGTAAGCGTGCAAAGACTGGAGCCGTGCTCCAGGGCAGCCCGGAGCTGCAATCCTCCTGTATCAATAAACACCTTCCTTATTCCTAACACAATCAGAAGCCTCTCCTAACAATTTCAGAAGCCGGCCACACAAAAATACGTAATACTGACTGTGGCTATTCACCTCATCAAAGATCAATTGCCCTCTCGTGAGAGTAATACATACTGCCGAGATAGAAAACTCTTTAACCTCTTTGCCAAAACTAAATTGACCACCATAGACCTAAAAGAATTGTGGTATTGTTACCCACTCTGCACCAGATCTGCAAGTCACTCTCGATTTCTTCAAATCTGTATACAAGAAACTTGACTGTCCTTGAATATTGTCAAAATTAAACCGCTATCAATCCACGGCTGTTCAGCCAAACATTCCACCTCCTTGTAATAGCTCCATCCATCCTCGGGTGGATGGAGCTATTACAAGGGGGCATAACTATGGGTTCATGGTGGGAGATATAGGAAGGATATCAGAGGTAGGTTCTTCACGCAGAGAGTGGTTGGGGTGTGGAATGGACTGCCTGCAGTGATAGTGGAGTCAGACACTTTAGGAACATTTAAGCGGTTATTGGATAGGCACGTGGAGCACACCAAGATGGTAGGGAGTGGGATAGCTTGATCTTGGTTTCAGATGAAGGTCGGCACAACATCGTGGGCCGAAGGGCCTGTTCTGTGCTGTACTGTTCTATGTTCTATATACGTTGAAGGAGAGATTCTGGAATATGTTGAGCATTACATAGAATCCCTACAGTGCAGATGGAGGCCATTTGGCCCATCGAGCCTACACCAACAACATTCCCACTCAGGACCTATCCCCGTAACCCTGCTAATCCCCCTGACATTAAGGGTCAATTTAATGTGGTCAATCAACCTAACCACATCTTTGGACTGGATCACCCAGAGGAAACCCATGCAGACATGGGGAGAACTCCACACAGACAGTCACCCAAAGCTGGAATTGAACCCTGGCCCCTGGTGCTGTGAGGCAGCAGTGCTAACCACTGTGCCGCCCAGCCACCTTGGCAACCACTTCTCTCAAAAGGCCACCGTTGATGAGGAGATCCAACACTGGATCAACTATGTCAGTTCAGCCTTCTGCAACCTATGGCAGTGAGTGCTTGGCAACAAAGAGCTCAACAGGTCAACAAAAACCCTAGTTTACAGAGCGGCTGTTGTCACCACCCTCCTGTACAGCACTGAGACCTGGAATGTGCATCAGCGACATATAAAAAACACTAGAGAAATTCCTCTTGCACAGCCTCCACATTCCACAGGATTATTGGACAAATGCCATTGAAGCCAGGTCCAAAGACATGCAGGCAAAGTCAACTTTGATGGCCAGGGCACTGTGCAGATGGCGAAAAGCATCTCCCCCCGGTACTCAACTTTCGAATGGCCAATGTTCTGGGGGAGGACAAAGAAAACACTTTGGACAAATTCTGAAGTTCTCCTTAAAGCACGGCAGCATTGAGTTTGATGCAGAGTTTGCTACCAATCATTTAAGATGGCAACTTGTCCATCAAGCTGCAACATGCTTTCAACACAAGAACATGTGAAATGGGAGCAGGAGTAGACTATTCAGCCCATCATGCCTGTTCCGCCTTTCAACATGAGCATGGCTGATTTTGGCCTTCAGCACCACTTTCCCGCCCACTCCTCATCTTCCATAATTCCCCGAGACATCAAAAATCTGTTGATTCCAGCCCTAAGTGTATTCAGCGATGGAGCTTCCACATCCAGCTGGAGTGAAGAATTACACCCAATCACCCTTCTTGGAGTGAAGAAATTTCTCCTCATCTCAGCCTAAATGATCACCCCTAATCCCGAGGCTGTGCCCACGTGTGTCCAATTCCCTGACCAATGGAAACAATCTCTCAGTGTCCACCCTCTCAAACCCCTTCCAAATTTTGTAGCTTTCAATGAGATCCCCTCTCATTCTTCTAAACTCCAGATAATAGAAACCCAATTTACTCCCCCCCCCCGCCCGCCCCAAGAGACCGATCTAGCCTCCCTGCCCCCCTCCAAGAGAATGATCTGGCCTCACTCCCCCCCCCCCCCCCAAGAGTTACATCTGAACCGCCTCCTCCTCCCTCCCCACCCCCTCACCAGAGAATGACCTGACCCGCCTCCCTCACCCCCTCCACCACCGACCTGAGTCAGAGAGCAGTTGGAAGCGCTGAACTTACCTCTTCAGCAGCTGGAGCGCCCGAAACAGACTTTTATTTAGCACGTCAATTCCGGCCCGATTCCGGATTGCCGAACGCGGTGGTAAAGGGGGAAATACTGATAAAGTTGGGCAGGCAGTTCGTTAATTCAATTTAAATGCAGGCAAATCGGATCGTGGCCATTCCTGGGTCTCGGTAAAGTGGGCATCTACGCGGACGCGGGTACAGGCGTGTTAATGGCCTCACGCCCAACTTTACCACATTTTCGCACCTGGTAAAATCGTCCCCAGAGTGCAGAATGTAGTGTTAAATCATAGGGCAACCCCTTCATTCCAAGGATCAATTAAGTGAACTTTGAGTCACAAAGCCAGAATGATGAGGCAGAGCGCTGGCAGAATAGGAAGTGAATCCTGCACTCAGGATCCGACTACCTCATGGGCCAACCTGCCTCATGTGCCCAAAGATCTGTATGCGGGTTGAGAGTGGGTCTGTTCAGTCACATGAAGGCTCTTGATTAAAACCCGCAGTCCTGAGCAGACATCAGCCTCGAATCCAGGGGCAGCCGGTGATGAATCATTTTGTCGGCACTCCCACCCTCCATTCTGTCTCACATCTCCACCATCTTCATTCTTCCCCATCTCCTTCTCCCTGGATCTGCATTTGCTTAAAAACCTTTGAATCCTTGCTGAGGAGCAGTAATCAACCTGAAATGTTTTACTATCTGCAGATGCTGTAAATGTTTGTTTTAAATGCTGGAGGAGAGATCTCTGGCCTCCGTGGCATTTCACTGTTCCTGTGTTCGGATTGTCAGTCCTACTTACTGTCCTCTCTTATGTTTCAGCTGGGTCTTCAGGTCACCTCCCCTCGCAGAGGAGACATTGAAGACCCACAAACAGCGACAGAACTGAAGAAGCTCATCGCCATGGTGGTCACTGGCTCCTTGCTGCTACTTGTCTTCCTGTCCGCCATCATCTACAGGTGTGCGCAACGCAAATCCCAGCACAAGAAGGACCTGGTGAGTGGCAGCCAGATATAGTTATGGAGGGCAACACCTGCCCAGATACCTACAGCATTCGGGCATACTTAAAAACGCCATGTTAATACTCGCTATTGTCTTAAGCGAGGCAACAGAAAGGTTGCCAAGTACTGGACTCAGCTCCTCCAAGGCTAGAGTGAGACACAGTAGCACTATGGTTCGCATTGCTGCTTCACGGCACCAGGGACCCGGAATACAAACAGAGAATGCTGGAAAATCTCAGCAAGTCTGTCAGCATCTGTGGAGAGAGAATAGAGCCAACGTTTTGAGTCTGAAAAAGGGTAATCTAGACTCATTTTGAATCTGGATGACCCTTCATCAGAGTCCTAATGAAGGGTCATCCAGACTCGAAACGTTGGCTCTATTCTCTCCCCACAGATGCTGTCAGACGTGCTGAGATTTTCCAGCATTTTCTGTTTTTGCTTCAGATTCCAGCATTTGCAGTAATTTGCTTTTACCAGGGACCCGGGTTCAATTCCGGCCTTGGGTGACTGTGTGGTATTTCTCCCCGTGTGGATTTCCTCCGGGTGCTCCAGTTTTCTCCCACAGTCCAAAGATGTGCAGGTTCGGTGGATTGGCCATGATAAATTGCCTCTTAGTGTCCCAAGATGTGTTGGTTAGGGGAATTAGCCATGGTAAATGTGTGGGGTTATGAGAATAGGGCTAGTGGATAGGACTGGGTAAGACACTCTATCAGAGAGTTGGTGCAGACTCGATGGGCCAAATGGCCACCTTCTGCACTGTAGGGATTCTTTGGTTCTAGGGATTACACCACGGTTCCAGCTCCCAATCACAAACACTGGGCGGGGAGGTCGGCAATGAGGAAGATTGGGATATTTGGGGTTGCTGCGTAAGGATGAGTCCTTTGTAAAAGGCCATGAGAGGCACGGGGGGTAGGTATGGGCCACCCAAGAGGGATTCAACATGAGCATAGCCGCAGGAGAGGAAAATAAACAGCAAAACCTGTCCGGACCTGTCTCCAAGCCATAAAATGGAACTCTGGTGTCAATGATTTTTACTGGGATTTGAACATTGTGAACTGGTTTTTCCTTCTTGGAAGAAACATTGGGCGTGATCTTACCAGCCGTTCATGCCACGCTCCCTCTGCAGCGAAGTCGGAGAGTTTTGCAGCCAGCCAAATCTCCCGTGCACTGCGACGGGATGGGAAAAATGGTGAGATTCCGGCCATTGTCTGACCATTGTGGGTAGGGGGGGGAGGTGCAGGGAGAAGAATTCAGCCCTCCCACAGCCAGAAAGAAAATGGCAGCTACACCGATACCACCATCAAATCCTGTCCTTCCAGAGATGCCAATGTCGTCTGATTTCCTCTGTGCCCATTGTAGTCCGAACCTCAGTGAGCAGAAACACAACAAGGTAAAGGGGCATCTCCCCTCCCTCCCCCGCCCCCCAACCCCCCGCCCTCTCTGTCTCTATGCCAAAGAAACATAAAAACTAGAAGCAGGAGTAGGCCATTCGGCCCTTCGAACCTGCTCCACCATTCATCTCGATCATGGCTGATCATCGAATTCAATATCCTGATCCCCCCTTCCTCCCATATCCCTTGATCCCTTTAGCCCCAAGAGCTAGATCTAATTTCTTTTTGAAATCAGACAACGTTTTGACCTCAACTACATTCCGTGGTAGTGAATTCCACGCATTCATACCACTGCCACTAAAATAAGGCCTTGCAATTATTTATCACCCTTCATATCCTCAGGGCGCCTCCAACGCACTTTGCAACTAATTAAATATTTCTGTAGTTCCCTTGTTGTTGTAATGTAGGCAAAGCGGTGGCCAGTTTGTGCACAGCAAGCTCCCACAAAGAACAATGAGGGACTAACCTGTTGGTGGTTGTATTTTAATTTATTAATCATACAGTCTCCAGAGACAAAACAGTGGCAGAGACGAGAAACTAGTTCAATCAGATGTTTGGCTGTAGCCTCATTGAGGAAGCAATATCAAACCTGGTTTGAAACACTAAATTCCACTACATAACCCCACAGTGTCAACCTCAACTCTTTCTAAACGGACAAGAGCTCTCAACAATCTTTCCACTTTGACACTCCGATCATCTCTTTCCATCTCCTTAACTGGGCCCCAGATTCAGTTCACCTGCTGTGAAATGCACATTTCTGCCTCACTTCCAGACCTGACTGTTCCAACACAGCCCTGACTGGATTCCCACATTCTGTGAACTTTTAATTCATCCAAAACTCTCTCGACTCTGTCTCAACTCATGCCAGATCCTGCTTACCCATTAGAATCATAGAATATAAACCCTACAGTGCAGAAAGAGGCCATTTGGCCCATTGAGTCTGCACCGACAACAATCCATAAGACATAGGAGCAGAATGAGGCCACTCGGCCCATCGAGCCTGCTCCGCCATTCAATCATGGCTGATTTTTTTCTTATCCCCATTCTCCTGCTTTTCCCCATAACCCCTGATCCCCTTATTAATCAAGAACCTATCTATCTCTGTCTTAAAGACACTCAATGACCTGGCCTCCGCAGCCTTCTGCGGCAAACAGTTCCACAGATTCACCGCTCTCTGGCTGAAGAAATTCTTCCTCATCTCTGTTTTAAAGGATTGTCCCTTTAGCCTGAGGCTGTGCCCTCTAATTCTAGTTTTTCCTACGAGTGCAAACATCTCTCCACGTCCACTCTCTCCAAGCCTCACAGTACCCTGTAAGCTTCAATAAGATCCCCCCTCATCCTTCTAAACTCCAATGACTACAGACCCAGAGTCCTCAACCGTTCCTCATACGACAAGCTCTTCATTCCAGGCCCAACCCCCATAGCCCCATGTATTTACCCTGCTAATCCCCTGACACTAAGGGGCAATTTAGCATGGCCTATCAACCTAACCCACACATCTTTGGACTGTGGGAGGAAACTGGAGCACCCGGAGGAAACCCACTAAGGATTGGGATGAACGTGCAGACTCCACACAGACAGTGACCCTAGGCTGGAATTGAACCCGGGTCCCTGGCGCTGTGAGGCAGCAGTGCTAACCACTGTGCCACCATTTTGCCCATTGCATTGCCTGCTCTGTCCTCGCTGACATACTTTGTCTTCCAGTTAAACAATGCCACATTTTAAAATTTCTGCCCTTATTTTCAAATTCAAACGTAGTCTTGCGCCTCCCTGTCTCTGTAACCACTTCCAACCCTCCCATATATCTGTGCTCCTGTAATTCTGGCCTCCTGAGCCAGAATTAGAGGATTTTAATCGTAGAAGTATAAAAACTAGGTGCAGGAGAAGGCCATTCAGCCCCTTGAACCTGCTCTGCCATTCAATATGATCACGGCTGATCCCCTATCCCAATGCTATATTTCCCCTGATGCTATTAAATTCTAAAAAATTATCTATCTCTTGAATTAATTCAGTGACTTGGCCTCCACAGCCTTCTGTGGTTGAGAATTCCACAGGTTCACTACCCTTTGAGTGAAGAAATCTTTCCTCATCTCAATCCTAAATGGTCTACCCCTTATCCAGACTGTTCTAGATTCCCCCAGCCAGGGAAAACATCCTCCCTGCATCTAGTCTGTCCAGCCCTGTTAGAATTTTATATGTTTCAATCGGATGTCCTCTCCTCCTTCTGAACTCTAGTGAATTCAGGCGCCATCAAACCAATCTCTCCTCAAAGGACAGCGCCAAAATTGGCGGTTGTGCCTTCATCTGACTAGGCCCGAAGCCCTGGAATTTCCTGCCTGCAAAGGGATATAGATAGTTTAAGTGAGTGGGCGAGTGTCTGGCAGATGGAGTGCAATGTTGGTAAATGTGAGGTCATCCATTTTGGTAGGAATAACAGCAAAATGGACTATTATTTAAATGGTAAAAAATTGCAGCATGCTGCTGTGCAGAGGGACCTGGGTGTCCTTGTGTATGAATCACCAAAAGTTGGTTTGGAGGTGCAGCCGGTAATTAAGAAGGCAAATGGAATTTTGTCCTTCATTGCTAGAGGGATGGAGTTTAAAAACAGCGAGGTTATGTTGCAGCTGCATAAGGTGCTGGTGAGGCCACACCTGGAGTACTGTGTACAGTTTTGGTCTCCTTACTTGAGAAAGGATATACTGGCACTGGAGGGGGTGCAGAGGAGATCCACTAGGTTGATTCCGGAGTTGAGAGGGTTGGCTTATGAGGAGAGACTGAGTAGACTGGGGCTATACTCATTGGAATTCAGAAGAATGAGGGGAGATCTTATAGAAACATATAAGGTTATGAAGGGAATAGATAAGATAGAAGCTGGAAGTTGTTTCCACTGCCAGGTTAAACCAGAACTAGGGGGCATCACCTCAAAATAAGGGGGAGCAGATTTAGGACTGAGTTGAGGAGGAACTTCTTCACCCAAAGGGCTGCGAGTCTCCCTGTGGAATTTCCTGCCCAGTGAAGCAGTTGAGGCCTTGTTGAATATTTTTAAGGCAAAGATATACAAATTTTTGAACAGTAAAGGAATTAAGGGTTATGGTGAGCGGGCGGGTAAGTGGAGCTGAGTCCATGAAAAGATCAGCCATGATCTTATTGAATGGCGGAGCAGGCTCGAGGGGCCAAAAGTCCGACTCCTGCTCCTAGTTCTTATGTTCTTATCCTTTCCATCACTCCGGCACTCTCGTCTCCTTTAAAATGCTTTAATTGGCCTCTTTGTCCAAACTTTTGTGCATTTGTCATAACATCTCCTCACACGGCTTGGTGCAAAATTTATTTTAATGTTGCTTCTTGAGAATTTCCTTTTGTTATGATGAAAGCGCTTTTTAGGTACAAGTTGTTGCCGTCCTTGTAGCAGCTTAGAGACAGGCCTGCCTTCCTGCTGTTGCCTTATGCCTTGTTTCCAGTTACACAAGGAAGCTATTGCAGGCTGTTATCAGCAGGTGGGGATCTTGCACTTGACATGAGACCTGAATGGCTTTGCTGTGTTCATTTTACCCAAGAAGCAATGAAAAAGATTGACTTGTATTTCTGTAACACCTCTCAAAAGGTAGCGGCACGATGGCACAGTGGTTAGCACTGCTGCCTCACAGCGTCAGGGACCTGGGTTTGATTCCGGCCTTGGGTAACTGTCTGTACAGGGTTTGCACATTCTCCTTATGTCTGTGTAGGTTTCTTCCGGGTGCTCCAGTTTCCTCCCACAGTCCATAGATGTGTGAATTAGATGGATTGGCCATGTTAAATTGCCCCTTATGTCCCAACATGTGTAAATTAGGGGGATTAGTGGGATAAATACATGGGGTTAAGAGGATGAGGCGGTGGGTGAGCCTGGGTCGGCTGCTCTGTCGGAGGGTCGGTGCAGACTCAATGGGTCGAATGGCCTCCTTCTGCACTGTCGGGATTCGATGCTCCCAGGTCAATCAAAGGGTTTTACAGTCAATGAGGTCAATGAGAACGTAGTCGCTGCTGTAATGAAGAGAATGCAGCAGCCTATTTGGAAACAGCAAGATCCCACACGCAGCAGTGTGATAAATCACCAGAGAATCTGTTTCTGCAAAAGCCTACAATGCACAGTTTTGTGTTATTCATTCTCAGGATGTGGGCATCACTGACTAGGCTGGCATTTATTGCCCATCCCTAGTTGTATTTAAGAAGGTGGTGGTGAGCTGCCTTCTTGAACCGTTGCAGTCCAGGTGGTGTAGGTACACTCATAGTGCTGTTAGGGAGGGAGTTCCAGGATGTTGACCCAGCGACAGTGAAGGAACAGCGATATATTTCCAAATCAGGTTGGTGAGCACAGTAAGAAGTCTCACAACAACAGGTTTTCAAGTCCAACAGGTCCATCAGATGATGAAGGAACAGCACTCCGAAAGTTCGTGATACCAAATAAACTTGTTGGACTTTAACCCGGTCTTGTGAGACTTTTTACTGTGCCCGACCCAGTCCTACGCCGGCATTTCCACCTCAGGATGGTGAGTGGCTTGGAGGGGAACTTTCAGGGGTTAATGTTGCCACAAATGTCACTGGGTACTAACCTGGAGCAAGAGCCCCAAGGGCAGGTGGATGGGTACATGAATAGAGGGATACGGACCGAGTAAGGGTAGAAGGGTTTTTTTTTAGTTTAAATAGGGCGTCATGATCAGCACGGGTTTGGGGGGCCGTAGGGCCTGTTCCTGTGCTGCACTTTTCTTTGTTCTTTGGGTGTTTCTGCCCAACTCTGCCCCCAACTGCGCATCACCAACCCTCTCCCCACCGCACCAGAATCCACCCAAATCAATAAAACCGCCCAGGCAGAGATCAGCTCACAGCGCCGATTAGAAGGATTGAGTGAAGAAGGATTCCAGCAAAAATATTTTTGCCATTGTTCCCTTTTCCCTTCTACAGTGCCTGAACGAAGAGATGCATGTGGTGGACAACGGCTGCCATGACAACCCAGCCATGGACATCATCGAGTGTGAGTCAGAGATGCAGGAGAAGGCCAATTCGAAGACCAGCTGCCAGGAAAACATGGATGGTTGGATTGTGCCAATAGACAGCCTCACCAAGAACGAACTGGAGGAGGAGGACACACATTTATAAAGCTTCTGAAACATAATCCCACTGCTATCTACAGCTCCACTACACATCTGTATGATTGCTTCAAAACATATATATAGATATATACTGCCAACAAGAACTGAACTCGAGCACACACCAATAACAGCAACCTCCTTAAAGCCATATTCTCTTCCATAGGGTTGGTTTTATTTTCCAGGATTTCTAGAGTTCTGGTATAGGAATAGTGACTTAGCAGTAATGTTACTGAACTAGTAATCTAGAGGCCTGGACTACTGCTCTGGGGACGTGAGTTCAAATCCCAACTAGAAGAATTTAAATTCAATTATTTCTGCACTAAAAAAAATCTAACCTTATAATTGGTGATCACAAAACCACTGGATCGTCATAAAACCCAACTGCTTTAGGGAAGGAAATCTGCCATCCTTACCCGGTCTGGCTGACGTGTGACTCTACACCCACGGCAATACAATTGACCTATATCTGCCCTCTGCCTAGCAAGCCACTCAGCTCAAGGGCAATCAGGGAATGGGTAATAAATGCTGGCCTTGCCACTGACCCCTGCATTCCATGAAGGAATTTAATAAAAAATACACTTTCTTTCTAAAAGAATGAGGCCTGGGCAAGTTAAGATCAAACAAATTATTCTTAAGAGTAAAGGTTTCCACAGAATTCTTCCCATCTATCATCGGATGTCTAAGGAGAACCTGGGAGATGCACAGTAAAGGCCCTTCATCAGCCTTTATCTCAGTTTCTTGGAAGGGGTTAGGGCTGGGGTGGGGTAGAGAGTTCTCCCACTTGAGACACTCCAAGCAAACTCCAGGTGAGGCTCTGTGAGGCTTCACACTTCTCCGAGGAAGAGTAGGGTTGCCAACTTTCCAGGATTGCCCTGGGGTCTCCAGCAATCAAAGATTAATTTGTAGGTGGCTGCTGTGAGTGGAATGATTAAAAGTGGTTTTTCCATTTCCATTTTCTGAGAACATTTCGGTTATAGTGCCACTTGAGGTGAGATTTTTTTTAAAAAGGCTCTTTCGCCGACAGATTCTCCAGATGGACCATTCACTTTCGGTTTGGCAGAGGAAGGTGATACATGATGGGGGCAGACTTGTTGGGTGATCATTGGCTGGGGTGGGGGTGGGGGGTTGGTCTGGGCATGCAGGGGAGGGGGAAGGGCAGTTACCATCAGCAGGCCATGCAATGAAGCCTCCAGGAATATGTTGGTAACCTTGGTTACCAAGAGGAGCCCCTGGTCCTTCATTATGTAAACCCCTCCCATGTCACCAATCAAGGATAGATGAGGTCAAGATTCTGAACACATGCAGTTTTAACTCATTGTTTATTTCTAAGGAGAATAAAGTTCCCACGGTCGCAATGGATATGAAAACATCTGGAGCCCACTTGTCCTTACCAGACTACAGCCTGCCAGTTCCCAGTTAAGCCAACCGTTCCCGGTAAATCACAACCGGCCACGGCCAATGCCAGCTGGCAAAAGTGGGTACCAACCGGCTTGCGGTGGGACTGCCCCAGCTGTCTCGGCGTATTCCAGATGTTCCAGTTAGAGAGCAGTCAGACATGCTTGCGGCTTTTTGGCCACTTTCAACTGATCTTTCCTTTTTCCCCATTTCACCGATCCATATCAAAGTTTATAGATTGGAGGTCAGGATGTAGTTATACTATCGAACGGGAGAATATGGCTTTAACCCTTTAAATGCTGTGGTTCAGGAACATTTCAGGCAAAATACTTGAACACCAGTGAGATGGGATCGTGAAGACCCGTCCTTTAACCTAATAAGCAGACAGCCAATGAGACAAACCAGATTGTTAATATTTACAATACTCAATGTCTTTTTAAACAGTGGGGCAGGAGAGCTTATTTTGTTGTAAAGTTATATGTTTAAACAAATTGACGCTAATCGTTTTTCCAATGTAGACACCTCTACAGTAACTGTTGGATTTGTTTCCAGTTGGTAAGGACCATCATTTTTCCCCAAACCTCCTACTGATTATGAAAATTTGAATTATTTTTTTATCGGATGTTTGACATTTAAGACTCGAATTCCATGGAAGGCAATCGGCTGATCACAAGAATGGGGCCAGGGCGGAGGGTGGAGGTTGGAGGTAGGGTGGAGGTTGGAGGTAGGGTGGAGGTTGGAGGTAGGGTGGAGGTTGGAGGTAGGGTGGAGGTTGGAGGTAGGGTGGAGGTTGGAGGTAGGGTGGAGGTTGACGTTTACCTGGCTTCCCTTCAGGCTGCCTGCCCTCTTAGTTAACACTGCTCCTATGAGCTAGATTCCCATTGTCGGATTTGCTTTTGTTTTAGGTCAGAGTAACTTTGCTCCATAATGAGAACCCTTGTCTGATTTTTAAACATTTAAAAAGGGTAATTTAATTTTAACACACACAGGTTGGAGTGGGGCCTGTCTTACATTCACAAGGGAGGCGATGGCCGAGTGGTATTATCGCTAGAAAACTAATCCAGAATCTCAGCTGGGGACCCGGGTTCGAATCCCGCCACGGCAGATGGTGGAATTTGAATTCAATAAAAAATATCTGGAATTAAGAATCTACTGATGACCATGAAACCATTGTCGGAAAAACCCATCTAGTTCACTAATGTCCTTTAGGGAAGGAAATCTGCCATCCGTACCTGGTCTGGCCTACATGTAACTCCAGAGCCACAGCAATGTGGTTGACTCTCAACTGCCCTCTGAAATGGCCGAGCAAGCCACTCAGTTTCAAGGGCAACTAGAGTTGGGCAACAAATGCTGGCCGGCCAGTGACATCCACGTCCCACAAGTGAATTTAAAAAACTTCTCTGTGACTGATTCGGGGATTACAAGGCCCACATTAGGCTTGTGTGCAAAATTTAGGCCGATTTTTCAGTGGTGCTGAGCAAGTACAGCTTTACCAGACTATTCCAATAAAAAGGAAAGGCTTGTATTCTTGTAGTGGCTTTCACAGCCCCAAGCCATACCAAAGCACTCTGCAGCCAATGAAGTACTGTTGAAATTTAGTCAGTGCTGTGATGTAAGAAACCGGGCAGCCAATTTGCCCACAGAAAGCTCTTACAAGCAGCCATAATGACCAATGAATCTGATTTTGTGATGTTGGTTGAGGGATAACTATTGGCCAGGATGCCAGTGAGAAGTCCCCTGCTCTTCTCCGAACCAGAGCCTACCTGAAAGAGATGGGAGGCCCCAGTTTAAGGCCTCATCGGAAACAAGGCAGCTCCGTGCAGCATTCCCTCAGGACCCTGTGGCAAGCACTGATCGAATGCTCGGAGCCTCTGGACTTGAAAGCAAAACCCTTTTGACTCAGAGGTGAGTGTGCTACCCGCTGAGACATTATCTGAGGAGAGGGCAGTTAGCCAGTATTCTTCCCTCAACGCCATCGTTCAACTCCCTGACTTGGCAGATACACAGTGGTTGCCAAGTTGGTTTTCATGGCAACCGTTACTCTGCCCAGTGATCCATCCTGTCTTCAATGCTTTGGACAGTTCCCGAGGCACCCAGTGAGGTGCTATTTCCTTCTCAATTTGAAAATAATCAGCGGTGCAGTAAAATCCAGGTTACGTACCTGCCCCACTATTAACCAATCAAACACCATGAAGTAGTGAAGGAACTTCCAGGAAGGAAGTGATGCGGGAACTTATTAAAATACAGCACGCAAAGCAATCAGAGGAAATGCACTTCATCCATCGGCTGATCAGAAAGGAAAAGATATTCCTGTTATTAGACATCACATAAACCAATCCCAGAATTCAGTAAACGCCAGGCCACCCACTGGGGTCGGCAAAGTGCGAAGAACCTGTCTCCATTCCTGACAGGTGTAGATTTTTAATCAATCAATTACTCGCCATTGCTGTTCACACGATTGGTTAATAAGATTGAGGCCAGAATCTTATCCCCATTCACGCCAGTGGGATTTTCCCATCCCGCTGCAGTGAATGGAGATTTGGCTGGCCGCCAAATTCTCCAACCCCGCTGCAGTGGGATTGTGGCACCAATGGCAGGTGTGATTGCGCCCTGGGGTGTATAAGTTGATGGGTATACTGCCCGATGCCCATCTGATTTAAGCACCCCCAGGTCCAACAGCTATTCTGCGGGTGACGTGGCTGAGGTCAGCAAGGGTATCATTTGGGGTAGAGAGGAGACAAATCAGCCAGCGTCCCCACCCTGGAATTATTACCCCATTGATGAGAATCGGTGCAGATGCGATGGGCCGAATGGTCTCCTTCTGCACTGTAGGAATTCTGTGAGTGAGTGTGTTGGTGTCTGTGTGTGTTGGTGTGTGTGTTGGTGTCTGTGTGTGTGTGTGTTGGTGTATGTGTGTGTTGGTGTGTGTGTGTGCTGGTGTATGTACGTAAGATCAGGTGAGTCTGTGATGTCCCCATTAGTTGAGTTGCCCACCAATGATCATGAAGAATGGGCGTCAGAGGGCAGCAAACTCTACTGGAATTCCAATTTGAGCAACGTCTTTCTGTGAGGAAATTGAACGGTGAACTGTAAGGAATGTACGCAGAGGAGGCAGCACGGAATAATGTAGTGACCAGCTTTTATATTCTAAAACATTGTCAATGTCATGAGTATTGAGTTGGATGATCAGCCATGATCATAATGAATGGCAGAGCAGGCTTGAAGGGCCGAATGGCCTACTCCTGCTCCTATTTTCTATGTTTCTACGCCTGTTTTTAATGAAGGAGATCGTTTGTGACAAAGGGACTTCTGTACATGTTATCAACAGTTGTGTATACAAATAAACACAGCAACTAATAAAATAATTCTTAAATTGCTTTAAACTCGGATATCTCCAAAATAAATGAAGACTTAAGTATGATTTGTTCTTGTTGTCAGCCTAGGACTGCGCTTGGCCCAATACAAGCAAAAACAGAAGACTTGCTTTAAACGAGTAGATTTTCAGCAAGAAGTTCTGCTGAGAGTATGGCCGGAACTTTACTACCTCACTCGCCATGGAAACGGAGCGGGCAAGGGTCCGGCAATGGAAATCTCCATTGACCTCGGGTGGGAATTTCCCGCTCTATGTGTCAGAAATTTCAACATGTTGGGAGCATCGAGAGAGGACAACACCTTCAATTGCAACTCAAACAGATTAATGACTCAGGTTAAAAAAAACAGGTAAAGGACTCCCAATGAGAGCAGAGCGGTGGCACAGTGGTTAGCACTGCTGCCTCACAGCGCCATGGACCTGGGTTTAATTCCAGCCTTTGATGACTGTAGAATTTGTACATTCTCCCCATGTCTGCATGGGTTTCCTCCAGTTTCCAGTACAAAGGTGTGTAGGTTAGGTGGATTGGCCATGCTGAATTGCTCCTTACTGTCCCAAGATATATAGGTACGGGTAACACCTTAGCAGAATAAAAGTGTGCGGTTATGGGGATAGGGCCTGGGTAAGATGCTCTGTTGGAGAGTCAGTGCAGACTCGATGGGCCAAAAGGCCACCTCCTGCACTATAGGGATTCTGAGATTCTATGGCAATCTCCCAATAATGCAGCCAGACCCTATCTTCTCCCCGCTCAGTGCTGCCCAGCCACAGAGCCAGATTTAGGATCCCTACAACTCCGAACTGGCCGGAAACTGGAAGACAATATTGAGTCTGCCCGTCTGTTCAAGCCTAATAAGGAATAACATGGCCTCAATCGTTCTGGCATTTTACAGATGTTCAATGTTGCACGGAAGCAATTTTCTGCTTCTGTAACCCAGATAATTTCCCACCGGGGTGAGGGTGAGGGACACCCACTGTGCAGCGTGTGTGGGAATTACTGATTTAGTTAAAGCCTATTCAGCTACTGAGGTTAGAGACAGCATCAGAGTGGAGTGTGCGCAGAGGGTTGACGGCCCAGTGGCACAGTGGTTAGCATGCTGCCTCACAGCGCCAAGGACCGGGGTTTGATTCACGGCCTTGGATCACTGTCTGTGTGGAGTTTGCACGTTCTCCCCGTGTCTGCGTGGGTTTCCTCCGGGTGCTCCGGTTTCCTCCCACACTCCAAAGACTTGCTGGTTAGGTGCATTGACTTGAACAGGCGCTGGAGTGTGGCGACTCGGGGAATTTCACAGTAACTTCATTGCAGTGTTAATGTAAGCCTTACTTGTGACTAATAAATTAACTTTAACAGTGGTTAGCACTGCTGCCTCACAGTGCCAAGGATCCGGGTTCAATTCCAGCCTCGGTCACTGTCTGTGTGGAGTCAGCATGTTCTCCCTGTGTCTGCATGGGTTTCCTCTAGATGCTCCGATTTCCTCCCACACTCCAAAGATGTGCACGTTAGGTGCATTGGCCATGATCAATGTACGAGGTTGCAGGGGAGAGGGCCTAGGAAGGTTGTTGCAGACATCGATGAGCCTTCTGCACTGGAGGGTGTCTATGATTCCGTGGGAGCAAGGAGAGCAGGAGTCGGAATGTGCTGGATGCCCTTGTAAAAGTGGGACAAGGAACAGTGGCTTTGTGAAGGTGAGGGAGGTAATATCTTATCCCCTTTACTCAGTCTTTCTGCGATGGAGCAGGGTGTGGTGGAGAGGGAAGGGCTAGAGGGATTAGGGCCAATGTGAATGGGAAACGAGGAAGGTTCGTGTGGGCGAGGAGATTTGGTTGGAGTGAAGAGTAGAATATAAAGGGTTAGGGGTTAGCCATTCAAGAGGGCATTAGCTGATTATGTGAATAGAAGCAATGTGCAGGGGGTACGGGGAAAAGGCAGAGAAATGGCACTGGGGGGATGGCGGAGGGGATCTCCATGAAGGAAGGTAAAATTTCTCTAAAAGGGAGCACATTTTAGTATTTACTCAGATACAAACTGAGCCTCGGGGGAAATGGAAATTAAATGAAAAGATCCTCAGATTTTTGTCATAGAGTTTTACAACAAAGAGGCCCTTCAGCCCATCGTGTCTGTGTCAACAATCAAGCACCTATCTTTTCTAATCCTATTTTCCAGCACTCCGGCGTTACAAGTGCTCATCCAAATGCTTCTTAAACGTCATGAGGGTTCCTGCCTCTACCACCCTTCCAGGCAGCGAGTTCCAGACTCCCAGCACCCTCTGGGTGAAAAAGATTTTCCTCAAATTCCCTCTAAATCTCCTGCCCCTTACCTTAAATCTATGCCCCCTGGTTATTGACCCCTCTGCTAAGGGGGATGGTTTATTCCTATCGACTCTATCTGTGTCCCTCACACTTCGCCTCGCTGTTGAACAAGCCAGGTCTCCACGTTTCAACTTCTGACAATGGCACATCTGAATCAACTCTCCGGAAAGGGAGTTGGTTTAGCTCAGTTGGCTGGATGGCTCGTTCGTGATGCAGAGCGACATCAACGGCCTGGGTTCAATTCCCGCATCGGCTGAGGTGTGGTGACTGTCAGGTTAAAATCACCATCGCTCAGCTCTCTCTCTCTCGAAGAGGAAAGCAACATCTAGGACTGTGTCAACATTTACATTAACCATGCAAGAATCACAGGCACAGGTTGAATCCACAGTGGCACAGCATTGAATACCTTTGACCAACGAATGTGGCTGTAAACCAGAGATAGTCACGTGGTTTGAACATGGAAATTATGCAGCAAATATTAATTATAAATCATCTTCTTGTCTACACAAATCGTGACGAGAAATCTGAGCATGGTGAACTGTTACAGTGGTGAACTTCTCTGCCACGCCAACCAAAAAACACCAATTGAAAATGCTGGAAAATCTCAGCAGGTCTGACAGCATTGGTGGAGAGAGAATAGGGCCAACGTTTCGAGTCTGGATGACCCTTCATCAGAGTTGAAGATAAAGAAAATAGGATGAGATTTATACTGTTCGGGTGGAGGGGGAGAATTGGCAGAACAAAGGTAAACAGTGTGTCAAAGGACAACCTGAAACATGTAACAGATGGTCCTTTGAGGGGATGGGGAGGAAACAAGATGGAAAGCGAGATTCAACAATCTCTCTTCATATTCTGCTTACTTTTGTTCTGACATTTACACATTCTGCTCTCTTAATGGCCGCTATTAGCACCCTTCTTAGCCTTGATCACCACCATTTACACTCCCTTTGTCTTTTTGTCTACAACATCTTTATCAATTATCCCCCCCCCCCCCTCCCGCCGCACCCTTACATTATAAATCCTGTCCTATTTCCTTTGTCTTCAGTTCTGACAAAGAGTCATCCAGACCCAAAACGTTGGCTCGGTTCTCTCTCGACAGATAGTGTCAGACTTGCTGAGATTTTCCAGCATTTTCTCTTTTGGTTCCCAAATTGATACTCGTCTGCCCAGACTGTGCTCTCGCTGTGAGGTTTCCGTCCAGTACTACTTTTTTTAAATACTTTTCCAATTCAATCAAATCCAATTCAGAGTCTCAACAAGTTGAGACATTTCAGATCCAGGCTGACAAGACAGGACGGGAGACCAAAACCACCCTGTCCTGGGCCTGATCTACATGAGTCAAGCTGATTGGAGAAGGGGGAGGATCCTCCTCCAAGACTTGAGCTCATTTGCATCTTAGCCAAAAGGCCGAGATGCCGCTTTAAAAAATTGCTTCATATGAAACATATGAAGCCTCAGCGTAACCTAATGACCTCAACCAAGTGCAGGCGATCCATACTACACTTGATCTTAGCCAAAAGGCCGAGAAGGTTTCCGTCCAGTACTACTGCTTCAGCAAGGAGCGGAGAGAGCAAAAGAGGATAAATTCTATTGTCTGTAGGGCTGTAGGAAGTACAATGGATGGACCATCACTTTCTAGTGACAGCTAGAAACTTGTAGTGCGTTTGATCCTTTCAAAGAGTCAACATGCAAAACAAAAACAATTAATTGTGAGTATTGAGAGTTCAATGATTGGTGATGCAGCAATGCCTCAAGGAATGATAGAGAGAAATTTGCTCTGAACATTATTACACAAGATCTGTGAATATTGGAAATGAAAAGAGCAGAAAGTGTTCTTTCAAGATTTTCTGTTTTAATTTCTAATAAATGGGGTCCAACCAGCACTTATTAACCAATCAAATTGTCATAAGAGCTTTGGAACTGGTATACCCAGTTTACTTTCCTTATATTTTAGGTGCACAAGGGTGGCACGGTGGCACATTGGCTAGCACTGCTGCCTCACAGCACCAGGGATTCCCAGCTTGGGTCACTGTCTGTGTAGAGTTTGCACGTTCTCCCCATTTCTGCATGGGTTTCCTCCGGGTGCTCCAGTTTCCTCCCACAGTCCAAAAGATGTGCAGGCTAGGTGGATTGGCCATGCTAAATTGCCCCTTAGTGTCAGGGGAATTAGCTAGGGTAGATATGTGGTGTTACAGTGTTGGGCCTGGGTGGGATTGTTTTCGATGCAGTCTCGATGGGTCAAATGGCCTCCTTCTGCACTGTAGGGATTCTATGATTCTAAAATATTCTCTCAATTACAGATGCACAAATATTCAAGGTTGCACTGTAGCACTGGCACAGCAGATGGCGCTGTATATTATAAGACACAAGATGGCTGAATATACTGAGACGGAAGTTTTGTACTTCATAGAACATAGAACAGTACAGGCCCTTCAGCCCTCGTTGTTGCGCCGACCTGTGAAACCAATCTAAAGCCCTTCTAACCTACACTATTCCAATATCATCCATATCATAGAATCATAGAAACCCTACAGTGCAGAAGGAGGCCATTCGGCCCATCGAGTCTGCACCGACCACAATCCCACCCAGGCCCTACCCCCACATATTTTACCCGCTAATCCCTCTAACCTACGCATCCCAGGACTCTAAGGGGCAATTTTTTTTTTTAACCTGGCCAATCAACCTAACCCGCACATCTTTGGATTGTGGGAGGAAACCGGAGCACCCGGAGGAAACCCACGCAGACAAGAGGAGAATGTGCAAACTCCACACAGACAGTGACCCGAGCCGGGAATCGAACCCAGGACCCTGGAGCTGTGAAGCAGCAGTGCTAACCACTGTGCTACCATGCCGCCATATGTTTATCCAATGACCATTTAAATGCCCTTAATGTTGGCGAGTCCACTACTGTTGCAGGCAGGGCATTCCACATCCTTACTACTCTCTGAGTAAAGAACCTACCTCTAACATCTGTCCTATATCTCTCACCCCTCAATTTAAAGCTATGTCCCCTCGTGCTAGCTATCACCATCCGAGGAAAAAGGCTCTCATTGTCCATTCTATCTAACCTCTGATCATCTTGTATGCCTCTATTAAGTCACCTCTTAACCTTCTTCTCTCTAACGAAAACAGCCTCAAGTCCCTCAGCCTTTCCTCATAAGACCGTCCCACCATACCAGGCAACATCCTGGTAAATCTCCTCTGCACCCTTTCAAATGCTTCCACATCCTTCCTATAATGCGGCGACCAGAACTGTACGCAATACTCCAAGTGAGGCCGCACCAGAGTTTTGTACAGTTGCAGCATGACCTCCTGGCTCCGAAACTTAATCCCTCTACCAATACGCCTTCTTAACAATCCTATCAACCTGGGTGCCAACTTTCAGGGATCTATGCACATGGACACCCAGATCCCCCTGTTCATCCACACTACCAAGTATCTTACCATTAACCCAGTACTCTGTATTCCTGTTACTCCTTCCAAAGTGAATCATCTCACACTTATCCACATTAAACTCCATTTGCCATCTCTCAGCCCAGCACTGCAGCTTATCTATGTCCCTCTGTAACCTGCAACAACCTTCCGCAGTGTCCACAACTCCACCGACTTTAGTGTCATCCGCAAATTTACTAACCCATCCTTCTACGCCCTCATCCAGGTCATTTATAAAAATGACAAACAGCAGTGGCCCCAAAACAGATCCTTGCGGTACACCACTAGTAACTGAACTCCAGGATGAACATTTCCCATCAACCACCACCCTCTGTCTTCTTACAGCTAGCCAATTTCTGATCCAAACCGCTAAATCACCCTCAATCCCATGCCTCCGCATTTTCTGCAATAGCCTCCCGTGGGGAACCTTATCAAACGCTTTACTGAAATCCATATACACCACGTCAACTGTTTTACCCTTAACCACCTCTTTGGTCACCTTCTCAAAGAACTCAATAAGGTTTGTGAGGCACGACCTACCCTTCACAAAACCGTATTGACTATCCCTAATCAAATTATTCCTTTCTAGATGATTATAAATCCTATCTCTTATAATCCTTTCCAAAACTTTGCCCACAACAGAAGTAAGGCTCACTGGTCTATAATTACCAGGGTTGTCCCTACTCCCCTTCTTGAACAAGGGGACAACATTTGCTATCCTCCAGTCTTCTGGCACTATTCCTGTAGACAATGATGACATAAAGATCAAAGCCAAAGGCTCTGCACTCTCCTCCCTAGCCTCCCAGAGAATCCTAGGATAAATCCCATCCGGCCCAGGGGACTTATCTATTTTCACACTTTCCAGAATTGCTAACACCTCCTCCTTATGAACCTCAATCCCGCCTAGTCTAATAGCCTGTATCTCAGTATTCTCCTCAACAACATTATCTTTTTCCTGTGTGAATACTGACGAAAAATATTCATTTAGCGCCTCCCCTATCTCTTCGGACTCCACGCACAACTTCCCACTACTGTCCTTGACTGGCCCTAATCTTACCCTTGTAATTCTTTTATTCCTGACATATCTATAGAAAGCTTTAGGGTTTTCCTTGATCCTACCTGCCAAAGACTTATGTCCCCTCCTGGCTCTTCTTAGCTCTCTCTTTAGGTCCTTCCTGGCTAACTTGTAACTCTCAAGCGCCCTAACTGAGCCTTCACGTCTCATCTTTACATAAGTCTCCTTCTTCCTCTTCACAAGAGATTCAACTTTTTTAGTAAACCACGGTTCCCTCGCTTAACCACTTCCTCCCTGCCTGATAGGTACATACTTATCAAGGACATGCAGTAGCTGTTCCTTGAACAAGCTCCACATTTCAATTGTGCCCATCCCCTGCAGTTTCCTTCCACATCCTATATCTCGCCTAATCGCATCATAATTTCCTTTCCCCCAGCTATAACTCTTGCCCTGCGGTATATACCTATCCCTTTCCATCGCTAAAGTAAACGTAACCGAATTGTGATCACTATCACCAAAGTGCTCCCCTACTTCCAAATCTAACACCTGGCCTGGTTCATTACCCAGTACCAAATCCAATGTGACCTCGCCTCTTGTTGGCCTATCTACATACTGTGTCAGGAAACCTTCCTGCACACATTGGACAAAAACTGACTCATCTAATCTTTCTTTGAATCTTACTTTTCCAAAATATATTCATAAAAATATCCAAGATTACTAATCTTTCTTGTAAAGAAACTTGAAATTATTCCTCATGGCACAGATATTGACTTTACATAACTCAGAAGGTAAAAGTCATGCCTTAAAAATAGTTGGAGGCAACTAAAATGGTTGAGAAACCAGCCAGTGGATATAACTTGAAGAGGTGTTGGGTGAAGTGAGGGTTAGGTAGACGCCAACCGCTCTTACACTTAGTGATCCATTTGTTTGAAAGCAGGCTTAAGATTGGAAAGCACCAGATTAAAATTTTGTCCTGGCTTGGGCCAATTAATGTTCTGTGGGAATTTGCGCTGAACTCCTTGGTCACGCAGTTCCCAAGGATATAGAGGAAGCTACAACCTGCTATACTGGTAGCAGCGAGAGGGCTAAGATGTGGGTCAAAATCCTGGAATTCCCTCCCAGTGGCATTGTGGATCAACCCACAGCACATGGACTACAGCGATTCAAGAAGGCAGCTCAAGGGCAACTAGGGATGGGCAATAAATGCTGGCCAGCCAGTGACGCCCATGTCCCACGAATGAAAAAAAAATGGAGTTCCGTGAACTGGGGCAGGAAAAAGCGAACATGAGCACATGGTGGAAAAGTAAGTTAGCAAAAAGGGGAAAGGATCCAGATATAATTCTTAGCTCAATTACCCAGGCAATACGGTCAGCAATGCTAATTGCAGTGGAAACCAGCTAATCTCTCAAGATAGAAATTTCCAATCCCTTTCGTACTGTTGATTTGAAACACTTCCTGGAAGCATTAATGCCCAAATGCAATCATAACTAGGCTTCACATTCAAAAGGAAGCACCTGTATTTAGAACATAGAACAGTACAGCACAGTACAGGCCCTTCGGCCCACGATGTTGTGCCGAACCTTTTCCGAAACCAAGATCAAGCTATCCCACTCCCTATCATTCTAGTGTGCTCCATGTGCCTATCCAATAACCGCTTAAAAGTTCCTAAAGTGTCCAACTCCACTATCACAGCAGGCAGTCCATTCCACACCCCAACCACTCTCTGCGTAAAGAACCTACCTTGTACATCCCTCCTATATCTTCCACCACGAACCTTATAGTTATGCCCCCTAGTAACAGCTACATCCACCCGAGGAAATAGTCTCTGAATGTCCACTCTATCTATCCCCCTCATCATCTTATAAACGTCTATTAAGTCGCCTCTCAACCTCCTCTGCTCTAAAGAGAAAAGCCCTAGCTCCCTCAACCTTTCCTCATAAGACCTACCCACCAAACCAGGCAGCATCCTGGTAAATCTCCTTTGCACTCTTTCCAGTGCTTCCACATCCTTCTTATAGTGAGATGACCAGAACTGCACGCAATATTCCAAATGTGGTCTCACCAAGGTCCTGTACAGTTGTAGCATAACCCCACGGCTCTTAAACTCAAACCCCCTGTTAATAAACGCTAACACACTATAGGCCTTCTTCACGGCTCTATCCACTTGAGTGGCAACCTTCAGAGATCTGTGGATATGAACCCCAAGATCTCTCTGTTCCTCCACATTCCTCAGAACCCTACCTTTGACCCTGTAATGCGCATTCAAATTTGTCCTATCAAAATGAATCACCTCGCACTTATCAGGGTTAAACTCCATCTGCCATTTTTCAGCCCAGCTCTGCATCTTATCAATGTCTCTTTGCAGCCTACAACAGCCCTCCACCTCATCCACTACTCCACCAATCTTGATGTAATCTGCAAATTTACTGATCCACCCTTCAGCCCCCTCCTCCAAGTCATTTATAAAAATCACAAATAGCAGGGGACCCAGCACTGATCCTTGTGGTACACCGCTGGTAACTGGTCTCCAGTCTGAAAATTTTCCATCCACCACCACCTTCTGTCTTCTATGAGATATCCAGTTACTTATCCAATCGGCCAAGTTTCCCTCTATCCCGCAACTCCTTACTTTCTTCATGAGCCGACCATGGGGGACCTTATCAAACGCCTTACTAAAATCCTATATGACATCAACTGCTCTACCTTCATCGACACACTTAGTTACCTCCTCAAAAAATTCAATCAAATTTGTGAGGCAAGACTTACCCTTCACGAATCCGTGTTGACTATCCCGGATTAAGCTGCATCTTTCTAAATGGTCATAAATCCTATCCCTCAGGACCTTTTCCATTAACTTACCGACCACCGAAGTAAGACTAACCGGCCTATAATTACCAGGGTCATTCCTATTTCCTTTCTTGAACAAAGGAACAACATTCGCCACTCTCCAGTCCTCTGGTACTATCCCTGTGGACAGTGAGGACCCAAAGATCAAAGCCAAAGGCTCTGCAATCTCATCCCTTGCCTCCCAAAGAATCCTAGGATATATCTCATCTGGCCCAGGGGACTTATCGACCTTCAGGCTTTTCAAAATTGCTAATACATCTTCCCTCAGAACATCTGCCTCCTCCAGCCTATCAGCCTGTATCACACACTCATCCTCAAAAACATGGCCCCTCTCCTTGGTGAACACTGAAGAAAAGTATTCATTCATCGCCTCTCCTATCTCTTCTGACTCCATGCACAAGTTCCCACTACTGTCCTTGACCGGCCCTAACCTCACCCTGGTCATTCTTTTGTACCTCACATAAGAGTAAAAGGCCTTGGGGTTTTCCTTGATCCAACCCACCAAGGACTTCTCATGCCCCCTCCTAGCTCTCCTAAGCCCTTTTTCCACTCATTCCTTGCTAACTTGTAACCCTCAATGGACCCAACTGAACCTTGTTTTCTCATCCTTACATACGCTTCCTTCTTCCTCTTGACAAGACATTCAACCTCTTTTGTGAACCATGGTTCCCTCACTCGGCCATTTCTTCCCTGCCTGACAGGGACATACCTATCAAGGACACCCAGGATTTGTTCCTTGAACAAGCTCCACTTTTCATTTGTGCCTTTCCCTGACAGTTTCTGTTCCCATCTTATGCTCCCTAATTCTTGCTTAATTGCATCATAATTACCCCTCCCCCAATTATAAACCTTGCCCTGCCGTACAACCCTATCCCTCTCCATTGCAATAACGAAAGACACCGAATTGTGGTCGCTATCTCCAAAGTGCTCTCCCACAACCAATCTAACACTTGGCCCGGTTCATTTCCCAGTATCAAATTAACAATGCTACTCCACCACCTCTTTTACCACCTTCCCTACTCTTACTGAAACATCTATACCCCGGAACTTCCAACAACCATTCCTGTCCCTGTTCTAACCATGTTTCCGTAATGGCCACAACATCGTAGTCCCAAGTACCAATCCACGCTCCAAGTTCACTCACCTTATTTCGGATGCTCCTTGCATTGAAGTAGACACACTTCAACCCACCTTCCTGTCTGTCGGTACACCCCTGCGACCTTGACATCTTCCTCAGTACCTCACTACACTCAGCGCTGACTTCTGGACTACAGCTCCTTTTCCCATCCCCCTGACAAATTAGTTCAAACCCCCCCGACGAGCCGTAGCAAATTTCCCTCCCAGGATATTGGTGCCTCTCTGGTTCAGGTGCAACCCGTCCTGTTTGTACAGGTCCCACCTTCCCCAGAATGTGTTCCAATTATCCATGTATTTAATGAATCAAAAGCAGAAAATGCTGGAAAATCTCAGCAGGTCTGTGGAGAGAGAAACGGAGTTAACGTTGAGTCAAGATGACCCTTTGTCAGAGTTTGTGGGATCTTCCCATATGCATATTAGCCACTGAATATGCCTCCACAATAGTCAGTTTGAGTCATTATAATCAGCTCTGACAAAGGGTCATCCAGACTCAAAAACTTGGCTCTGGGTGGCAGTGGTCAGCACGGCTGCCTCATAGTGCCAGGGACTCGGGTTCAATTCCTGGCTTGGATCACTGTGGAGTTTGCACATTCTCCCCATGTCTGAATGTGGGTTTCTTCTGGGTGTTCCAGTTTCCTCCCACAGTCTGAAAGACATGCTGATTAAATGCATTGAGCCAAACAGGCGCTAGAGTGTGGCGACTAAGGGAATTTCCCAGTAACTTCATTGCAGTGTTAACGTAAGCCTTACTTGTGACGAATAAATAAACTACTTTTACTTTACTATTCTCTCTCCACAGATGCTGCCGGACTAGCTGAAATTTTCCAACATTTTCTGTTTTTGTTTCAGATTCCAGCATCCACGGTATTTTGCTTTTGTCTTTAGTGAATGTTCTTTGCACATTTTGGATTACACAAGTTACAGACCATGGCGGGTATGCAGTGGGGGTCCTCAGCATTTCTTTTCTATGAGAGCGCCTCTTCATCGCAACTGTTTTAAAGCATTCCATTTTATTGGGTGTCGAAGTTACAATGAAAAGGTACTAATAATGCAGCGCTAATGCACATCTCCAACTTGTGCCCCGAACCGGTCCACAAAATCTTACTAGCTCCTTATGTCTGTGCACTCAAGTGCAAAGCTGATTTAACTTGGGCTTGGACTTCTCCTCAGCCTCAGTCCTTTACACACTTTGGGGGCTGAAGGGTTAAAAATGCTGTCCATTCACCGACAATTCAATTACCGTCAGAAACCACGATCAAGGTGGTACTGAAAAAGACACGAATTTCACACTCTCTCTAGTGTCGTGCAAGTTTAATTGCTGAAATTTAAGTAACCTGCCACATTCTGCTGCTTCTGTGTACTTTTACACCCAAATTAATTCCAAATGAGCAGTTTGAAGCCAGCAGATGAAGCCAAAAATGGTTAAAAAAAATAAACAACAGAATTTAAGGGCCGTAACATTGTGAACAAAAGGATAAATTGTTAGTATAGTGATGAATATGTATGAACTGACAGCCAACACAGAGACCAAGAGAACGTTGAATGGGTTTTGACACATGGGAATGACAGGGCATTAGGAAAGGGTGACACGGTAACTCTGCTAATTAAGGGTGGTATTATTTCAGCATTGAGAGAAGATCTCAGTTTGAAAGAGATGTAGTATCAGTTTGGATAGAGATAATAGTTAAGGTAAATGGTCGCTTGTGGGACTAAGGTTATAATAGTAGTTTCACTCAGACAGAGCATATGGGAATAAGCGGGGATGTAAGAAATGTACCGCGATAATCAGGGGCAGCTTTAAACATGTAGACTGGGAAAATCAGGTTGGCAAAGGTAGCCCTGAAAATGGATTCACACTGTGTTTTCAGGACAACTTCTCGGAGCATGTTCTACAGCCTACCAGGGAGCAGGCTATCCTAAACCTCGTAATGTGCAATGAGACAGGATTAATCAATAACCTCATGGTAAAGGGGAGGTGATGGCCTAGTGGTATTATCGCTAGATTATTAATCCAGAAACTCAACTAATGTTCTGGGGACCAGGGTTCAAATCCCGCTACGGTAGATGGAATTTGAATGCAAAATATTGGGCAGCATGGTGGCACAGTGGTTAGCACTGCTGCCTCACAGCACCAGCGGCCTGGATTCAATTCCAGTCTCGGGTCACTGTCTGTGTGGAGTTTGCACTGCGTCTGCGTGGGTTTCCTCCCACAGTCCAAAGATGTGCGGGTTAGGTTGATTGGTCATGGTAAATTGACACCCTTCGTGTCAGGAGGATTAGCAGGGTAAATGAGGGTTATGGGAATAAGGCCTGGGTGGGATTGTGGTTGTTAGACTTGATGGGCTGAATGGCCTCCTTTCTGTACTGTAGGAATTCTATGGATATCTGGAATCTATTGATGACCATGAAATCATTGTTGATTGTTCAGAAAAACCCATCTGGTTCACTGATGTCCTTTAGGGAAGTAAATCTGCCGTCCTTACCTGGTCTGGCCTACATGTGACTCCAGAGCTACAGCAATGTGGTTGACTCTCAACTGTCCTCGGGCAGCTAGAGATGGACAATAAATACTGGCCAGCCAGCGACGCCCACGAATGAAGTCCCTAGGTGACAGCGATCACAGCATGATAGAAATTCATAAAAATAAAAAATATTTCAGATGCTGGAATCTGAAACAAGAACAGAGGATGCTGGAAAAACTCAGCAGGTCTGGCAGCACCTATCAGGAGAGAAACAGAGTTAACATTTTGAGTCATGGACCCTTCATTGGAACTGAAAGGAGGGAGAATGTGAGAGAGCAATAGAAATTGCAACAAAAAGTATCAACTTTAAAAACAAATGAGATAGCCAGGAAGAGAGGGAGGGGGTGTTTTGCACTGAGGCAATACATGGAATATTAAAAAAAAGGGGAGTTTAAGATGGAGGAGAAAAGGTCAAAATCTAAAGTTGCTGAACTCAACTTTGAGTCCCGAGGACTGTAATGTGCTTAGTTGGAAGATTAGGTGCTGCTCCTCCAGCTTGCATTGGGCTTCATGGAGCATTGCAGCAGGACAAGGACAGACACGTGAGCATAAGAGCAAGGTGCTGAGTTAAAATGGCACGTAACAGGAAAGTTGGGATCATGCTTCTGGTTTGAGCGAAGGTGATCCACAAAGCGGGTCACCCAATCTGCGTTTAGTCTCCCCAGTGTAGAGACGACCACAATGGGAGCAGTGAATACAATAAACTAAATTGAAGGTGAAACGACCTAACCTGAAAGGAGTGTTTGGCGTCTTGAACGATGAGGAGGAAGGAGGTAAAGGGGCAGGTGCCATGGGAAGTTGGGAGTGAAGGAGGACTGGACCACGGTGTCACCGAGGGAGCAGAACCTGTGGAATGCTGAGGAGCAGGGGGTTGTTTCTGCTTCTGGAAGTGATATGGTGGAAATTCTCCAGTTAAGGATATTACAATGATCAGAGGCTCATTATTAGACCCATTAGTACATTGAATCATAGAAACCCTACAGTACAGAAAGAGGCCATTCGGCCCATCAAGTCTGCACTGACCACAATCCCACCTAGGCCCTACCCCCATATCCCTACATATTTACCCACTAATCCCTCTAGCCTACGCATCTCAGGACACTAAGGGCAATTTTACCATGGCCAATCGACCTAACCCGCACATCTTTGGACTGTGGGAGGAAACCGGAGCACCCGGAGGAAACCCATGCAGACACGAGGAGAACGTGCAAACTCCACACAGACAGCGACCCAAGCCGGGAATCGAACCTCGGTCCCTGGAGCTGTGAAGCAGCAGTGCTAACCACTGTGCTACCGTGCCACATTGCAATGATTACAAGACCTGTTCACAGCAGATAAGAGTATGTCAGCAACTGTTGCACTGCCCTAACTGTAGTGATCAGTAGCTACTGCCATAGATAGAGGATTGAATTAAAAATAACAGTTAAGGATTTGTTGATCTCCCAGTCTTGGTTTTAATTTAATTATTTTGACCAAGCATTAAAGTACAAATTTATTTTTCAGGGTTTTTGTTTTATTAAGAAAAGAAACTGAACAAAATACAGTCTTTTTCATTATGTACATTACATACAACATAATTCTACAGTTGCATTTGTTCACTGGATCTACACATTCAGTTATTCACAACAAGGTAGTGCATAAATTGTATACATTTCAGCAAATAAAGATTGGGATCTTCATAGTTTCAAAAAGAAATGGAAAACACACACCATTTTGGTTACCTCTCAGGTTAAATCTGCCCGGCTGAACCCCGCAGCAGACACAAGGTTTGCTTGTAACATCCGTCCTGTTACAGAGGTTCATGGAGAATCACCAAATGACTGAAGGGAAAACATCTTCCCTCTGGACCCATATTCACAAATAGCCCAAAGTATAACAGGAATCTGTACATGATGTATTGTATTGCATAAAATGTTTATGAATACAGGCCCTTGTGTACTAATCAGGATCATAAGACACACAAACATGAATAACTGAAGCACCAAACTGGGTTCAACACCCAATATCAACAACTGAAAGCCTCTTCAAATCGGCACACACTGCAAGTCCTTTGGCCAGTCATTTTCCAGCAGTGGTTGTCTGGTTGACTACGTAACCATACTCAATTCAAGCCATAACTAATCACCATATAGTGAGGGATGGATTAGCAAGTGTTGTTAATAAGTCTACATTGTGGGGATCACAAAACAAAAAAAAACACCCGGTTTACTGTGATTGTTTGCTTAGTTGGATCATGTGCATGGAAAATTATTGCAACTTATCCTAAGCAACAGATTCAAACAGGAAAAGGAAGGCCCATTTAACTTTAATGATCTTTGGGCATTTCCTGATGGAAGATGTGGCTGCATTACTCACCAAACCAATACATTTGTATTCTTCATTAGCAATAGTCAGGTCGATTAGGGCAATTCTACGCTGATTGAAAGCCTCCTCTGATTGGATTGCTGAGAATCATTGATACTCGAGACTAAAATACCTTCCTTAAATAATTACTAATGTTCATTTTTTGATACCTATTGACCGTGATACTCTTTCCTATCCGAATTTGGGTGGAGCTGACAGAAAGTACATCAACTACAGTCACCAAGTTTACACAACAAGATGGCTTAAAACTAAGAGCTAGAAAAGGCATTGAATTGCCTAACAGTTGACTCCTGGAAGATCAGTATCTACTGCAGCAATATTTCTTCCCTATCCAAAAAGGTCACAAATATATAGACTGCGGTACATTGAACAGTTTGAACTGTGCTGTTTGCTGAGTGAATTCGCAGGGAGGGGAAGGAGAAAGAAATTCTACCTTCGGAATACTTTAATTCGTTGGACACTCGGTGGCTATCAACCTTTACTCCAAGTTATTACAGACAAAATTATACAGCAACCGATATTTTAATGGTGAACAGCTCAACACAACATCATGCACTGGACACTGTCTCTTGTTGAATTCTGCCCTGTCTACAAACTCCAAGTCATCCATCTCATTTTTAATTCTTCGGGAAAGAAAGGGCATATTCAATGAAAGCAGTTTCTCTGCACTTGCCAACTTGGGCAAATTGAGTTCAGCAAGCATCTATATAAATGTCATTCAAAAACATTTATACTCAAGCTTACTGACTATTGCTAAATGAGTGCCAGTCCTACGGTGGAATTTGTAACTTTATATAAAAACTGTGCGCGCACTAGAAAACAACATGGATAAATGGTGGAAAATGTCGATTATTTACCAAGTCTGAGGAAATGCAAAATGCCAGAAAATATATTTGGCTGAAGAGGGGATGACATCAGATATTAAATAATCTTTTTCAAAAGAAAAAAAACCTATTGATGCAACTAATCTGCTTAATCAGGCTATGTAAAGTAATCACAAACACGTTAAAAAAGTAATGTACGAATCTTCTTGATATGGGGAGAGAAACTTACTGTATTTAGGATTTGCAACTCAGCTATAATTCTCATTATGTTTACTAGCAAGGGGGAATGGACAAAATGTTTACGATTTTAAAAAATCTCAGTCAAGGAGCAAAAAACTCTTCGATGGGGCATTTTTCTTGTTGCCTGATCACGGAGCTTTTACATTCTTTGTGCCGTATATATCCTAATAACAGTTGAAAAACAAAGGTGATGGAAATATTAGTTTCATGAGGAAAAATGTCTGGATAAAGATCCTTCATCAAAATGTGCATGTAAGTGATGCAGGGTTTGGACTCAAAACACTATAACTAATGCATTTTCCATTTTTTTTGTTTCCAATCTCCAGCATTCTCAGTTTATTTTCTTTAATCTGCATGCTTGATTTATCGCTTCCCCCAAAGAGGGAACAATTTGGCCAGTAATAGTATTCTTTGGAAACTCACCCCACTTCAGAGAAAGGCTGAATGTTTTAACATTGAACAACAGAACTAGTCTAAGTATCACATTCTGCTTTCTAAATCGTAGTTTTAAAAAATATTTTGACAAACTGTTGCACTGAAGACATTAGCAGCACTGGACATTTCCCCAATTCAGGCATCATGAAGGCAGCTACAGCGCAGGCCACTCCCCTTAAAGCTCCCTCTGCTCTATCCTCATGTTCGTTACCGTAAATCATTCAACTGCAGTGTGACCGTTCCCCTGTTTGTTAGCTTGGTGGCTATGGACTGCGATTGCCAATTGAGAGGCAACTTTGTGTAGCCAAAAATAAATAAATGCAGTCAAGATTGCCGTGACAATTCCATCAGTCGGGGCTTAGAATTCAGATGGCAGAATTGAAAGCAGTGTGCTAACCCATTGTGCCACCCACTGTCTGTCTTTTAAACTGCAGCACCAAACACATTCAGAAGTACAAATGTTTTAGATAACCCTAACTTTACCAACAGTGCCCACTAAATATATATTTCAGTGATATTGCAAAAGAAAGCAAGAGGAATATTGAATGGGATTTGGACTACTGATACAAATCCCAAAGTCTTATATTTCAATTTGCCCTGAATGGGAGGATGCAATTAGAAAGTTATTTATATTCATTTGTTTTTCCCTACTTAAGTCTTTGAAAACATCTTTTTGGGCTTTGATCAAAGTTAACTTCCATACAATAGCATTGAATCTGTTAAAATCTAAACAGAAAATGACAATGCATCAATTCTTAAAGTATTGAAATGTAGCATCTCATCCAGATTGGGTCCAAAACAGTATTATAAACACCAATTACTTTGAAGGAAGGAGTCGAAGAGTTCGCAGATTTTCTTTTTAACAGGATATCCATTCTCTTGCTCTACTACTGAGTATTCACCCAATTCAGCCACACATCTGCAATTCATTTAATGCCGCTTCCATACTGTTATCTTTATTCAAGGGTCACAGAACCACCTTTGTGATTACAAGGAGATATAAAACTAATCCGTTCTGTTCAAATTACACTCCTGTTTCAAACATGACTTTTAACTAGAATCTTTTCTATTGAGGATCCCTCAAACTAAGAGTTACTGTTGGGAATTGAAACTTGAAACTTCTCCTCCCAGGCTTCCCACTGCTAATATTCTTTCGCTTTTTCGTTTCATGCACTTTCATCCTTCTTTTCCATTGTTTTTTTAAAAATCAAATGGGCCAAATCAGGTTTCTTCCAATACGTTGGACAAACACAAGTGAAAATGAAAACACTTACCAGGTTAGCTCTTTCCAAAATCCCAATTGCATCAGCTTCTCATTATAAGGTTCAGCTACTGCTCAAAGCAGGTTAAATAAACTGCTGTCAACCATCCTTCCTGCCCTCTACCCAACCATACCCTTTACAAACATTAGCCATCAAGCTCCTTGAACTTGCTTAAGCACTCAATTAGATCTTAGCTGTTCGAGCACATCAACTTCACAATACTGAGCATGTGTCCTTACCAAGTTATTACACCCATGGTATACTAGGTCTGTACTTAACAAATTTTACATTTCACTGCAGAGGAGATGGACTGATTGTTGAAAGGCATGGAGATGAAACTCAAACCAGAACCTGGTCACTTTATTTTACAAGAAAAGCTGCCCTTTGGTGTTCAGTTTTACCTCTAAATAGACTGACTTAAAGCAAATTATTTCAGTTTCCTGTTCCCACATTTTAGCATTTCAGCTAAGCTGATTTAAACAACACTATTTCTTCCCTATCCCAATGCAAAGCTGGCTCAAAGATCTTTGAGAAAAGGATCAAAAAGCTCTCAGGAAGCAACATTGCTAATGAGACCAAGAACAGTTCCATCTTTCAGAGTCAACATTAAGGACAGAATGAGTTCAAAACAGTCCTTTAGTGTCCCATTATATCCTGAAACATGCCCATCACACAGCTCCGACTGCCCCGTTTCTGTCCCAATTTGGTGCCAATTAGTGACAACTTCTGGACAAAGATTATTCAACGGACCCCGAAACCAAGAGTGACCAATTCCACTTGAAGAATGTTTCCTCGAGTTATTCTTTGCAGTCCAGTAAAGTGGAGGCTAATGTTCCGACAGACCTTAAACAAATTTAAGACTTGAAAAAACGCATTTACAATGAAGTGCAACAGCCTAGCCCCCTCCTTTAAATAACCAGCTAACTGGTTAAAGAAAGCCAAAACACTTAAATAGTACCTCATTAGGTCATCTCAAAGTGCTTTACAATGAATCAATTTTTCAAGCAGTTATTGTTACACAAATATACACACTTGTGCCTGTTACAATCGGGTATTTCACCATGTCAAATCACTTGTTCTACTTATTAGCAAGATCCCATAACCCAATCTGGAGATATTATTGGCTTTTTATATACCTAAACAAGTGCGAAACTATTTTCTGCAGATGCAAACATCTGATGGCTTATGAACTCAACAGAAATTCCTGCCATTATGCATTGCTTCAATGTAAATGTTGAGAACAATTGATTATGTAAATCTAGGCAGCAGGTCTCATCCCAGAAAGAAAATTCCAGCCATAAAGTACATGGAGCCAGTAATTGACAGTTTTGGAGCTGAGCTAGGCCAAAGTAATTTAATATTCTAAAGCCTGCCCTCTACATTTGTACTTTCCCTCCAATTATAAAAATAATTCATATCAAACTGAATGAGTCAGCCAGATTTGTTTTACACTCATGGTTGACAATTATTTATCTTATTTTAGCTAGTTAATTAAAACATCAACTAGACAAAATTGGCCAATGAGAGTAAATTGTCTAAGAGATAAAAACATCTGCAAAACTGCCTGCTTTAAATACACTCCGGCTAAACGGGCGTAAGCTCAACACATTAGTCATTACCATGCAACTGTTTGGGTCACAAGTCAAAGAGCTATAATACAGAACAGTAATTAGCATGGAACACTGCCATATTAATTATTTGTATTTTCCAATAAATTACTACATGAACCTTAGTGCCAAATTGCACCAAATCATGGTCAGTTTTCTGTGCTTTACACTAGAAATTAGTGGCAATTCTGGAATAATAGCAGTTCAAAAGAAATTGTTTAGAAATCTGTAACACAAAAATAGATCGGTAAACAGACAAAATATTTTAGCTTGTGACTGTTCATCAGATAATTGATTCAATCTTTACCTTTTCAGATACTGATCAACTGGTTCTCTACTCTTAAGCATTTTATTTTACTTAACAAAACTGGAGCTCAGAAGGGACAGTTGATGCCCATCCAATCGTGGACATGACCAACCATACCAACTTGGCTGTGAAGCACTTTGTGATATGGTCGCAAAAAACTATTTCATAAATGCAAAGTTTTATTATTTTTCTTCTCTTCCAGTGAGAAGCCGCCACTATCGTACAGGGTGTTTTAAACTTTTCTTTGGTTAACCCCAGAGATTTTTGTCCTGATCAGGAAAGTTTTCCAGTATTTGCTATGACACTTCCAACACTATCACCACCACCCCACAATTTTATAAATACAAAATAACTATGCTAGATCGTATTAACAAAAGCATTTGCTGTCAAGGGCAAAAGGGACTGCCGAAAGACAGTCTGAAGTACAACGCTCCATATATTAGACAGTGGAACATTTGGACTCAGCTTTTGGTGGGTCCAATTCTTGACTACACCATGATCTTCGGTACATTTTAAATCATGGAATTTGGTGCAGAAGGTGCACCCTCACAATAGTTATAACTTCTGGAGTGTTTGCAATTTTGCGTAGTAATTGCTGATGTCTGTTTAAATAGGACTATTTCTCCCACCCTCCCATGTCTGTATTTCCAACTGTCCTGCACTCTTATTAGCCTTTGGTCCAGGCTATCAGGTCAGGTTGGTCAACCAAACGTGACCTCAATGCAGCACTATCAGAAACAAGATGCTTTGGTTAAGAGTGAAAATTCTTTGCTTTTCTCTGACTGCAGCAGTTACAAGTTTGGATTTTTACAGAACTTCCCTTTATATAATTCTTAACAGTTAGGGCTGGTATGGGGTGGGGGGAGAAATGGGAGTATCTGATATTGTAAATGATTCGTGGAATACCACTGATTATTTGATCAGCAAATGGTTCATTTTACAAGATGGGCAGTGGAAACATTGAGCAATATGTTTGCCCAACATAGATTTTGCCTTGTACCATGAAAACATATACACAGCTGAAAGATGTTTCTTTATTTCTATTCTTGAACACTCCTGACTCTCCTAAAAAAAAAAAGACCGTCTCACACCAAGCAGTTTACAGTTATGAGACTGCGGAACTTATCAAAACAATGCAGACTTAATATCTACAGGGCCATCTTTAAATAAACAAGGGCACCAATCAGCAGCAATGCTAATGAAATCCTGACTCACTGACAGTCGTCCTAGCTACAGAAGGGAATCAGGATATCCAGAATGGTGCAAGATGTCTGGCAGAGATTTGAATGCAGCAAGAGGGAAGAAAAATCTTCATTCAGCTCAACAGTTTTGAATAAAAGTTACTCCTGCTTGGACTGGAGTGTCTTGGTGAAACTCATGAAAAAACAAATTTAAAATCATCTTTCATAGAGGAACAAAATGAAAAAAACCTTTGCCTCTTATAGTTGAGCACAAAAGCAGCATAGAGGGAACAATTCAGTGAGGTAAAGTACCATCATCACATGCATTCCTAAGACAAGTGAAAGCCTTTTAAGTTAGTCACTGCTAACTAGAAATGGCTCTTTAAAACTTTCGCTGTGACCATCCTTCACATAAGATCATTGTACGAGAGATTTAAATTGAAGGGTGCCAATGGATTAAAAATACATAGATAACAGCTGTACAAAGAGGTACAATTTAGAAACTTGCATCAGCAAAATCTTCCACAATTTCCTTAACGGCAATTACAACAATCGGTTCCAATTCTTAAAGGTGTGAAAGAGTTAAAATAGTTCATCTGAGAAACTTATTAAAAATTAAAAGACTGTAAGAAAAGTCCCCACTTCCTTGACACAGTTTCAAACATGTATTTCCAATCGGCACACATAACTCTATTTCTCTATCTTTGGCAGCTGAGCTGGATTTTTTTTTTTATATAAAAAAAAGCACAACATACTTCAAGGCATCACCTTGACACGTTCCAAGAAATGGCGTTACAACTAATGACATGCCCGTTGAGGAAGGATGATGAAAAAGAATACAAGATGCGAGAAATTACTGAAGTCTGGGTTTCTCTGCTTTTCCTAGAAGCCAAATGCAGAAAGCATCCTAAACTAGAACCTCCGAAGTTTGGAGGCGACCATCTCCAGAACACGGAGAATCAAAGAACTTCTCTCAGATTTTATCAATATGTCTTGTTACTTAACAAAATAAAGCCAGGGGGGCTCTGTAATAGTTTGAGGGAATATTGACCTTTTTGTTTCGCTTGAAATAAAAATTGGGAATGTGGGTGTTATGCATCCCGAATTGCAGCAGAAAATAGCACGGAATTTCTACCACAAAACTGGCCTTTACACACGCACACACTGAGACTCAGTACGAAACTCCAAAACCCAGATACCGTCGTGGATCTTTGCAAACTGTTTTTCAGCAGCCGTCATTTGCATTCAAGAGGTGAAATTGGTGCAAAAAAAAAAAAACGAGAACGGTCTTGCTTCAGAAACAAAACTTAGCACACTGCACTTTCCAGATGAAAATACATAAAAGCGGGCTTTGCAAACCGACCATCTGTGCATCACACTCTGGGCCAGCTGAAATAGAAAGGCAAATTGCTGACGACCTCAACTTTTGAAAGCAATTGTTTTGTTGGAGTAATCTTTGCCCCAAGTGGAAAAGACCATGCTGGACCTTTCATACCTTGAAATCAGCCACCTCAGCAGCAAGCGTTTTGAAAGCTGGAGGTGTTTTTTTTTTTGGCCATGCGATCAAAAACAAAGAGGGAGAGGTGAACATTAAAGTTAGTCCCATTTACAAGAGGGTGGCAACTGAAGCGCAAGGAGTAAACTAACAGCAAAAATGGATCGATTCAGAAGTAAAAATGCATCCCAATAAAGGCAGCAAATCTACTCTCGCTGGCTGAGAATTCCAATGTCAGCCACCCCACCGGGCATTGCGTAACACTGCAGTCACAGGACATTATGCACAGCACTCAAATTCAATGTCAAAAGTATAGCTGCAGCTTTTTAAAGCAGTTATTAATATTGCTATAGAGGTCAAAGAGAATGGAAACAGCACATAAGACAACACTATAATGTGACTTCAAGGGTGTGGACTATTGGACTGATAAATGGACAAGAGTGGACTGAAATACTGCTGATGAAATGTCATTGCAGCATCATTCCAGCAAGCAGTCGAGACATTGAGAACGTCAACTGCGTGTTTCTATCAACACTCTGATGGCAGGATTTATTAGTAAATCTCAAAAATAGTTTTAAATATTCAACAATGCAGCAAAGGACTGAACACACATTGGGAAGCAAACCCATTTTCACAAAGCTGTCATCTGTTCCAACCCAGTTCTAAAGCCTGCATGAAAACAGCACTGACACTGGACACTCAAATCAAAACTAGATGAAGGGTGATGCATTACAAAAACCATCTTTGCCAGCCAAAAATCATAAGCCAATATAGCACGCACAAAACAGGAGATCCGATTCGTGATTCACTTTCTCTTCAAGCCAGAATCCATCAATTGCTGTCCAGCTACAGTGTGATGAGGTCAACCAGGTTGCCTTTTGGAGGTGTCATACTGTCAGGAAAGAAGTTTACCAGCGTATCAAACAGCAGAGTTCTCTGGGCATAAGTCTGATCAACGTCTGAAAAACCTGTTGGGAAGGGAGACAGATGAACATAAAGTGAGCGATTTCATTCTGTGTTGCTCAGGTTGCAGGAGATAATGGCATTAGGGAAATAACGCACATGATTCCCAAGAGGGGCATTTAACCAATTTAAGTAGAATTTGAGAGTTATAGGAAAGGTATGGGTCCAGAAAGGTCGGCACCATCGCTCACAACTAAATATCTGCCCTGCTTCGAATGGACTTCAGTACTGCTATTCCCAAATATTATTGTTGCCTCTAGCGCATCAATTATGGGCTCCAACCAACAGCAGGACATTGTAGGCTTAAATCTTTAAAAGGAGCGATGTTATAGCTCATTGTTTTAAGCTTTAAATACAACACAATGGACTCCAATTCAGCGGAGAGGAAAGCATGTCCCACACCCATTCTACAAATAGCTCAAATGAATTAAAAGTTAACACTGCTGAAGTGCACGTGAAAAACATTTTTGGTCTATTTATTTTCAGCTTTTAGCTAAATTGGCTTTGGGGCCTGAATCAATGCTGTGCTGAATTGGCCTTTGAGAGATCAGACTGACAGCACCCTATGAGTGACCGATGCCCCATTCCCCTCCCTGTCCCTAGTGGGGGAGAGCTGTGTTTCTCCAGTAAGCCTACTCTGGAAGCAGGAATGGGCTGCCTCACAAATAGTTTAACTACCACCCATATTCAAAAATTATAATATTATCCAGGAACATAGTGCAGTCGTTCAAATTCTATAGCTGAAAAATTAAAAATGATAGGTTTCTAAAGAAAAAAAATCAATTGATCGTAAGATGTTAAAGAGATATGCAATCAATGAATAATTAATATTGGTTTATCCAAACCCATGACAACTCTCATACTGGGTTTACTTCTTATAATATGACATTAACTGGAATGTGGGTTTCCTCCGGGTGTTCCAGTTTCCTCCCACAATCCAAAGATGAGCAGGTTAGGTTGACTGGCCATGCTAAATTGCCCCTTAGTGTCAGGGAGATTAGCAGGGTAAATACATGGGGTTACGGGGATAGGGCCTGGGTGGGATTGTTGTCGGTGCAGACTCGATGGACCGAATGGCATCTTTCTGCACTGTAGGGATTCTATGTTTCTATTCCAAGAGAAAATGTTGGAAACGAGGACCTCTGGAGGGGGAACAGTGGTTGCAGCTTGATGAGCTTCTCCGAGAACCCTGGAACTTATCAACCACATACAGGCTTTCAGGTGATATAATCGGGTTTAAACTTGGAAACCATCTGAGCTATTTATCCAGCAGACAATAGAATACACAGAATTTTACTGCACAGGGCAGGCCATTTGACTCAGATTTTATTGATGCTTTTGTTCCACGCGAGCCTCTTCCCACAAGAATGAATCTCACCCGATCACATTCTTCCATTACTCTCTGCGTCATGTACCCATCGCACTCCCCCTTAAAGAATCAATGCTATTTGGTAGCAAATTCTGCAATCCTCATCACTCATATCAATATCAGGTATGTAAACATTTTATGAACACTTACCTAATGGGATGAAATCTGAACTTGATTTAAAGAGTGCCTGAGCCAGTAACTGAAACTTAAGAATAAAGGAAGCACATTAGTTACAAATGCAAAGCGAAGCAACTGGAATAAATTGCAGTTGCGGAAAATGTACACAACAAACTCACTAAATGGCAAAGCAGAATACTGCGGATTGCGGAAATCTAAAACAAAAACAGAACATGCTGAAAATACTCAACAGGTCAGGCAGCTTCTGCGGAGATGTAGAGAAACACGGTTAACGTTTCAGGTGGATAGCCTTCCATTTGAACTGGGAAAAGTTAGAGGTGTTTTGAGCAAGGGGTGGATGGGACAAGGGCGAAAGGAGGGTCTGCGATAAAGACGGAAGACAGGAGAGACTGAATGACAGTCAGTCTTACAGGGCCAAAGGAGATAGCAATGGGGCAAGAAAAGAAAAAAGATGCGCCTCGTGCAGGTATGCCATTTTCTGAAAGCAAAAATAAGAGTAAAACCCAAAATATGCCAAGAAAAGGAAACAAAATGGGAGGACAGATTTTAGTGGTTGAAATTGTTGAACTCAATCTCGAGTCCGGAAGGCTGTAAAGTCTCTAGTCGAAAGATATGGCGCTGTATCCATCACATCGCTACCTTTTCCCAGTTCTGATGAAAGGTTATTGACCTGAAACATTAACTCTGTTTCTCTCTCCACAGATGCTGCCTGACCTGCTGAGTATTTCCAGCATTTCCTCACTTCTATAACCTGTTTAAGGTGTATCAAGAGGGGGGATGCGCAAAACATATCCGTTTAAAGGCACTACAAATACAATGATAAAGAAAATACAGATATCTAAAGAGTAAATAGAAGGCTGATTCCAGAAATACACACCCACAGAAAAACCCAGCAGCGTCAATTTACATTTGAAAGTTCCCAATCTGTACAAGGTAGCCTGGCAAAGGAGACAGCAATCAATAGCTGGATGCTTTGAGTGGAATGGAAGAAAGAAAACCTGTGGTGTGCCATCCCAAATCAACACTGTACATCTGATGGCTGATTATGGAGTGGCATTGACAGAATCTTGAATGTAAGCTGTTCAAACATCCGCCCCACTCTAAGGGAATGGTGCAGTGGGGGGAGGGCAGCAGAGGGGTCAGAGAACTAAACATCGCAGGGGATAGTGCTAGCCAATTCACTGCGAATTTACTCGAACAATCTGAACCAATTATAAATACCCAGTGAATTCCACAGCAAACATCTCCAAGTATGTCAGTCATTTAGGGGAGGCAAACCTTCAAACATCTATTTTGCTGCTGTGAATGCAGCCTTTCAAATAGCCATTAATTTCAATAGTAGCCAAAAATGACAATAGATAGCAAAATGTGCTTCTGCTGCTTGAAAGACCACTGGATTGGTAAATGGGATTAGTGGGCCAAGATGTTAATAACTACTTGCAAATACACAGACACCAGCCTTGTACAGAAAACACCATCTCTGCACAAAGCTGTCGTGCTCAACAAGCTATGCAGGACCCCACATGCAGGTCTAACACACTAACTGGTCCAGCAGTAAGCCACTGTCTGTTTCCTGCTACTGATCTGAAGACTGAGATGCAAAGTGGTACACACCCAGCTGAGGCAGAGCACACCCTAACTTTCCAACAGGAGATGAAACAACTCCATAATCTCCATGGATGATAGAGTAACTACACACAGAGTTATGGCTAAGCAGCAGCTTGTACTTATACAGCACCTTTAATTTAATAAAAGATTCCAAAGGTGCTTTACAGGAGCGTCTTCAAACAAAATTTGACAACAAGCCACATAAGGAGGAGGCGACCAGAGAGATAAGTTTTAATAGGACAGGAGAAAGGGAGAGAAGCGTTTTTAAGTTCATGTTTATTTATTAGTGTCACAAGGAGGCTTACATTAACACTGCAATGAAGTTACTGGGAAAATCCCCCAGTCGCCACACTCCGACGCCTGTTCGGGTACACAGAGGGAGAATTTAGCACGGCCAATGCACCTAACCAGCACGTCTTTTGGACCGTGGAAGGAAACCGGAGCACCCAGAGGAAACCCACGCAGACTCGGGGAGAACGTGCAAACTCTACACAGGCACTGACCCAAGCCCTGACGTGTAGGGGCAATTTAGCATGGCCAGTCAACCCAACCTGCACATCTTTGGACTGAGAGAGGAAACTGGAGCACCCGGAGGAAACCTACATTCCAATTAACGTCATACTGTAGAAGTAAACCCAGTATGAGAGTTGTCATGGGTTTGGATAAACCAATATTATTTATTCATTGCATTGCATATCTCTCGAACATCTTATGATCAATTGATTTTTGGGTCAGTGCCTGTGTAGAGTTTGAACGGAATTGAACCCGGGTCCCTGTTGCTGTGAGGCAGCAGTGCTAACCACTGTGCCACCAGGGACATCTGGATAGGGAATTCCAGTGCTTCAGGCCTATGCTACAGAAGGCACTGCCATCATTGATGCTCCAATTAAAGTCAGGGATGCTCAAGGGCTCAGAATTGGAGGAGTTCACACACTTTAGGAGTTCTACGTCTGAAGCAGATCACAGAGATAGCAAGAGGTGAAATCATGGATGGGTTTGAAAACAAGGATGCGAATCGTAAACTAGGAGCCAAAGCAAGTCAGCAAGCACAGGGGTGCTGGATGAACAAGACGTGGTGCAAGGACATGGGCAACGGAGTTTCGAGTGACCTCAAATTTACAGAGGGTAGAAGTTGGAGAACAGCCAGGAACCCATTGGAATAATCAAGCCTGCAGGTAATAATGGCATGGATCAGGATTTCAGCAGCAGCTGCACTGAGGCAGGGGTAGAGACGATCAAGGTCATGTGGTGGAAACAGATGATCTAAATGATTAAATGGATATGTGGTTAGAAGCTCATCTCAGGATCAGACAGGAATCCAAGATTGCAGACAGTCTGATTCAGCCAGAGCGCTGACAGGGAATAAAGACTGTAGCAGGAATTGGAGATCGCACTTCCTGGCATGTTGTTGGAGAAAATTTCTGCTCAGCCAATACTGGATGTTGGACAAGCAGTTTTAACGTTCAGAGACAGTCCATGCCCATTCATCCTGACAGACCCCCAACCACAGCAACTGTGGGAAAACATTGGATAAATGAGCCAAGTCAGGAGAAAAAGTCAAACAGAAAGGAAACCTGCATGTCACATGTCAAGCTGCAACAGTGAGCAGGACATCAAAATATAATTGGAGGACTTTGCTACACACTTATTTTGTAAGAGTTCTCCAGAACTAATGGAGAAACTCAATAATTCCAGTAACAAGGCTAGTTACATCTGCTCAAATTACAACCTTCTTTTCTGTACCCCTAAAAATTCAAGCCCATTTAAATACACGAAGCCCATTTCACTATAAGCAGCAAACTTGGGTATGGAGCCAATTTCTAACAGAAGTAACAGAAACAAACTTTAATGGAGAGGGATGCTCCCACAAGTAGAGGGCCAGTCAGGGGACAACGGGAAATGATGCCAATAGATGACAGCATCTTCGAGAAACCAATTGGAAACTGATCATGCCCATCATAGAACCCCTACAGTGCAGAAAGAGGCCATTCGGCCCATCGAGTCTGCACCGACCACAATCCCACCCAGGCCCTACCCCCACATATTTTACCCGCTAATCCCTCAAACCTACGCATCTCAGGACACCAAGGGGCAATTTTTTTTTAGCATGGCCAATCAACCTTACCCGCACATCTTTGGACTGTGGGAGGAAACCGGAGCACCCGGAGGAAACCCACGCAGACACGAGGAGAATGTGCAAACTCAACACAGATAGTGATCTGAGCCGGGTATCGAACTCAGGTCCCTGGAGCTGTGAAGCAGCAGTGCGAACCACTGTGCTACCGTGCCGCCCATCTTGACCAATCACAGATTGATTACATTCCCCGTTTAGGCCAATTAGAATGCAATAGGGCGGCACGGTAGCACAGTGGTTAGCACTGCTGCTTCACAGCTCCAGGGTCCCGGGTTCGATTCCTGGCTCGGGTCACTGTCTGTGTGGAGTTTGCACATTCTCCTCGTGTCTGCGTGGGTTTCCTCCGGGTGCTCCGGTTTCCTCCCACAGTCCAAAGATGTGCGGGTTAGGTTAATTGGCCAGGTTAAAAATTGCCCCTTAGAGTCCTGGGATGCGTAGATTAGAGGGATTAGCGGGTAAATATGTGGGGGTAGGGCCTGGGTGGGATTGTGGTCGGTGCAGACTCGATGGGCCGAATGGCCTCCTTCTGCACTGTAGGGTTTCTATGATTTCAATAACAAGATTGATAACGCAGTGGATTGTGGCTTGGAATGAATGAATAAGCAGAACTTTCAGAGCAAGTTACACAGCAAGTGATTGTTGTCCAGAGGGAAGCAGAAGTGACAGAGATGGAGCGTCAGCCTGCACTTGAGGTTGAACCAGAAAGCAAGAGCTATAGTATGCTAGTCGGGACCCACCCTGTCTTTTGTAGGCATCTACAACTTTCCCAAGTTACTTCACCAAACTGTCTCCTGTTGCCTAAATGGTTCAAGTCTCAAATGAACATGGTTAAAATTTAAGGTCAAATAGTATCTAAAACTTACACTGGATAAATCAGAAACTTTAAAAACAGCTGCACAATTGAGGGCACTTTCAAAAGTAAATCACAGCTTGACCAGAGGATAGGGCAGCCCATTGGGCATCTTAATCCATCCAGACAGTGTCCTCACAGTCCTCCCATTCTGGAAACCAAATTTTGAAACAATTTCTACCTCCATTGCCTGAATTCGGTCCACATGTTGATTACCGTATGTGGAGAACTTTCAGATATTGGTCCTAAATTCGTCCTGTACTATTCTGAACCCACATCCCAGGCTTGTGGTACAGTTGAAAAAACAACTGTGACCTACTTTTACATAGCCATTACTATGTGGAATACCCTGAGGTGTTATATTTTCCACCAGGTTTCATGAGTTGATTCTCAAAATGGTATTTTGTTAGCAGAACCATGGTCAGACAGACATAAATGCTAATGCAGCCAGTCATCTTAAACAGGCTGACCAAAACACCACAACGTCTGACCATCGCTTTTGCCACTTCCTGCGGCTGTCTGCCTATCATCCTTTTTTAATGGACTGTGTGTACACGGTCCAAAGCATGTTTCCTTATTTAACAGAAATTGCTGAGGCACAGGATCTGTGTTGCCTCAACCAAGTGGTCACGCCTCATATCAGAAACTGGGCAGTGAATGCTAGCTTCACAGCCAAGTCCAGGTAGGTCTTCAACCACAAGTTCACAAGCATGTGTTTTTGACCAGAAATTAGCGAATAGCAATGAGCACTAACCTCTGGCTGTCATTCTTCCCCTTTCTGGTCAAGGGGGTTTGAGGTCAACACCCCGTTTTCCATCACCCACTCCATTTTCCCTCCAGCTGAGATCAGTTAACGAAACACTAATTGAACTTTAAGCTTACATAATGCAGAAATGCTATCTCCTTGCAACAGTTTTGCATAAATAAATGAAGACAAACTGAAGTGCAACCTCTAGACCTCCATTGCAGTAATTATTAAAATATCCATAAATTATATCAAGTATATAAGCAGTATCACAGTGGACAGAGCAATGATGAATAGAAAGTTTGTAGTTCTTACCTCTTTAGTTTCATCTGGGTCCGTATGATCCACAGTAACATACAAGTCATTCTGTAAATATTTTAAAGCACTTAAAGGGTCTGCTCGAGCTTTCTCCTCAAATCTAGAGGGGGATTGAAGGAAAACAAGTTTGCAGGACAAGAAAGAAAAGTTACATTATGCTACATTTGTGTGACAGAAGATTCTGCAGTCCTCCAAAGCCAAGGTACCAAGCTCAGCAGTATAGCAGCGGAGGGAAATGAGATTCAGAAGTCTAGCATTTCCATTTGGGGAAGCTTGTTTGAGGGGAAATCAATTTTACTGCTCTTTCTCGTGGCTAGTTGCAGAGATGCAAGGCCAGGTGTCCAGGCACATGAACCTGTTTCTGTGCAGTACAAGGAGACTCGAGGAAGGGGAAACAACCTAATAAGAGGGCCTTTCAAAAAAGAATAGAACCAGATTGCTATCCTGTCTTTTATACACACGCGCACACTATATTCAATCATTTTTTGATACATTTCTCAACTTTTTATATAAACACCATAAGACACAAATTTGAGGTTGGATAAATTAAATTTGATCACAAAAGGAAAATGCACCTTTCAACCATCCTTCAGCTCTGCAAGTTCCAAATATATATCTGGACAAAGGCTGTACACAAAGGTCAAAGAAGCACACAATGAGCAACCAACAACAACTGGGGATTAGCAAGAAAGCTTAACAGCTGAGCTTTTACCCACAGTCTATCCAGTCACAATTTACACTCAAGCCCACAGTGGTAGTTAAATGCTGTGCCCTAGTACCTCCGAACATTATTGAGAGCAACGTTGGAGCTTTGTTCTTCCATACCTGTGTCTCCTGATGAGGTATCTGCAATGTCTCAAGAGGTAGTCCTTGGAAGGGCGGCAAAGCTTCAGTGACCAAAAGTCATCCAGTCTCATCTTGGGTGAGCACGACTTCCCAGGATTCCCACCAAACAAGTAGTGAACCTGCTCCCCAAAATACAGTTCATGTGTTACATCCAAAAAATAAATGTAAGCCTCTGGTCAACATTGTAAATACAATCATACTTAAGACCTACATACATGGTGCAGAATTGCCCAAATCTGACACTCAAATAGAGTTGGGCCAAATACCTTGACTTAGCTTTGGAAGCAGGGAGAGTCATCCATGTAAACTGGACGATGCTTAGTCTTCAAATGCTCAGTTTCTCCTCATATTTTCCCATTCCACCAAGTGTGCAAGGCAATTATTAAAGAATGGAGACCATTTTTTGATATTGTGAGTGGATGGGTATTATTTTAATGAAGGAAGTCTTGTGGCGCAGTGGCTACCTCCAAGCCAAACGTTCCAGGTTCGAGTCCCACCCCAGGACTTGCTGTTCAAAATGCGATCAAACAGATTGAATTTGTCAACCTGCAAACGGCTGGCGGCGAGAGTGGGAGAGACTTCTGGTCAGCCCCACTTGATGTGGAGTGGCGCCCCTCAACCTCTAAACCCCTTGCGAAAGACTGATGACCTGTTCTGGGAATTACTAGCGAAGGAAACAAACTAAAGTCTGCTTTAGTGCACCACTAGGTGTGAGAAGAGATTGGGAATTTTAATGCATGAACTACCATCTAACAATGCAGAATTAAAGTTAAGTGCGTGCAAAAAAGAAAGAGAAGGAAAGGGTCTATTTAAATATAACTTAGAAATTATTTTATCATTAATTATTTCTTTCCAAGTCACACAATAATTAAGAGTGATTCCTAGAGTATAGCACCTAGGTTTTCTCAATGAAGAGAAAATTATTAATTTGACATCTGGAATGAATGTGTCACCATGATGCGGAATTAGAATTACTGAGTTATTTTTCACTGTAGTCTCACGGTTGCTGCAAGGTGGGGAAGGGTGACAGAAATATTGCAAACTTAATTTATTTCAATGTGTACGCAGAACAGGGTAAATCAGATGAATAATAGCATTTAATTTGGATTGAGATTTCAAAGTTCATGAAATCAAAATAAGAAAGTATTTCAAGACTCAGTCTGCTTTCAGAGTCCTTTAAATAAAATTTTGGTTGAAAGGAACAAGGGTCACTTGAGCTCCATTGAGTTGCACCTCATCACCAGAACACAGAAACAAAGTTGGGTTGAATAAAGTAAGGAGATGGCCAACAGCTTGTTAAAGTTATCCCAGACAGAGAGGCACCTGAACAGAGTTGCAAGCAAGCTAGACTAAATACATCTTGGAACATTTTGAACATGGGACTACTTGAGCAACTCACCTCAATTAATGCCTTGCTGAGGTATAATCGGACTAGCCCCAGCATTAGCTTTCTGCAACCTGAGGTATAATCGGACTAGCCCCAGCATTAGCTTTCTGCAACCTGACCGATTCCCAAATCAAAACTCCTAGCCTGCGTTATGAAGATAGATATTCATGTTCTAATGGTTCGGTCTGGGTTAACTTGCATGAGCTTGCATTCTTGGCCACCTGACTGGAATCTATGAATAAAACAACCATTGTCCTTCCAAGGATCCATAATTTGGTTCAAGCTCAAAGGTCACTGAACCGTCAAATCGGGCAACTTCACTGCACATTCCAAGTTGCAGAAAAAATAAAGTTTCCCCATAGAACCAGTAGCTATAGTCATTCTTGGTTCAGCTAGAAATTCATATTAAAAATTATGATGTAGGAACATTTTACAACACAATATCGAATGAAACCAGTGTCGGATATATACAGAATATAACAGCAGGCAAGAACCAGAGTACTGGAACTTCAAATATGCTGTGTTGTTAGAATATTTATTTCAGCTTAGACTCAAAGGCTGTGCAGTAGATGAACAGAAAATACAACTGTTGCTGCAGTGTCACAGTTTTACAGTACACAAAGATGCCTTTTGGCCCATCGTGTCTGTGCTGACAATCAAAACACCTATATCTGTTCTAATTTTTCTGCACTTGGTCTGTAGCCTGGTACGCTATGGAATTTAAGTGCTCATCTAAATGCTTCTTAAATGTTGAGGGTTCCCTGTTTCTACCACCCTTTCGGGCGGAGAGTTCCAGATTCTCACCGCCCTCTGGGTGAAAAAGTTTTTCTTCCAATCTCCTGCTCCTTACCTTAAATCTATGCTGCCTGACTACTGACTCCCCTGTTGAGGGGAAAGGTTTCTTCCTATCTACCTTATCTATGCCCCTCATAATTTTGTACACCTTGATGAGGTTCCCTCCTCAGCTTTCTCTGCTCTAAGGAAAACAATCGCAGCCTATTCAGACTCTCACTCAGCTGAAATGCACCAGCCTAGGCTGGTCCTGTAACCCCGCCAACCGCTGCAAATCAAGCCCGCGCCACCTGACACCTTCACTGGCACTAATCTGAGCGTCGATGCCCGTGGAGGATGACTGCCACCCTGCCAACGGCTGCAAATCGTACCATCCTGTTGAATCTCCTCAGTGTTCCATCTCTGGCACTGGAAGAACCTCATATTTCCAGAGTTTCAAGACAATATAAAAAATAGCAGGGATTGTGCAAAAAGTATCTTAAAATGGTGCATCTGAAAACAGATAGAGCTAAGAGCAGGTTCTGACAATTTGGACCATGTTGCCTAATGCAAGCATACAGAGACCTTGTGAAATAACATGGCATGTCAGAATGCCCATATAAGCTGCAGGAACTCTAGCTCAGCAAGGAATGGTTAACTTTGTCCTTATTTGGAACTGCCTACATACAGATGGTCAGAGGCACCATCTCGTTGAGAAAGCATGACTTTCCAACACTGGTACTTTGCACAAACATAACCAACACAACATGTTGAGGTGCAGCATCTCTTGTTTCTTGACTCATGAGGCTATGGCTGAAGCAATTTGTGTGGTGCTGCTAAATCAAGTGATTATAACGAAGAGAATTTGAACCATGAGAATACAAATGGGAATAGCAACATTAGAGCCAATCTATCTACTGCCGGGTCTTTTAATCACTCAAGACAACTCACTGTCTGCGTTCCTTTGCAATCTGTCTACCTGCTGACAGCAACTCAGATAGGGAGTAAAGAACTCCGCAGAAAATGGCTTCATCAGCAAACCAACACCATCAGTTTTGAAGACTGGCACCAAGCCAAAAATAAAAGAGTGGGGCCAAGTACTTTCCCAAGAGGGGAACTACAGCAGTGTAGCAAAATCACAAATCATTTACTCCAAGGAAGTCATCGGGGCACATGTTGGCACAGCAGTTAGCACTGCTGCCTCACAGCGCCAGGGACCCGGGTACTGTCTGTATGGAGTATGCATGTTTTACCTGTGTCTGCGTGGGTTTCCTCTGAGTGCTCGGGCGTCCTCCTACAGTCCAAAGATATGCTGGTTAGGTGGATTACCCATGCTAAATTGCCCCTTAGTGTCCCAAGGTGTGTAGGGTTGCAGGGTTTAGCGGGGTAAATATTTGGGGTTCATAGGGAAGGGGGAGGTCAATGGACCGAATGGCCTCCTTCCGCACTGTGGGGATTCTATGATGATGTTACCTATCCAGTCAGTTCAGTCACCAAGTATTTAGAGTTACCACCCCCTGAAACTAACTCAAAAGATTTCAATTTGCTCACGGTCAGTTCACCAATGCATTTAGCAGCTGTTCATACTTCTTGAAGTTGAAGTCCCTGTTCACTGTAGTCCTGATGTAAAGACTCGCATTCCAATCATTATTCTGTAAATTGAGTGTGTGTCTTTATATGCCTTGTTTGCTGTGTATGAGCAGATCTCCCACTCACCTGACGAAAGAGCAGCGCTCCGAAAGCTAGTGGCGTTTGCTACCAAATAAACCTGTTGGACTTGAACCTGGTGTTGTTAGACTCCTTACACTATAGTCCTGCCAGTTATGAGATTCTCATCAGTGTCCTTATAACAGATCAGGCTGTTTGTCCTTTACACCGTAGTGGGAAGATAGGTACCAAATGACCACTTCTAATTTTGTAACAAATTTTAGAGTGGGGAACAGCAATCGGAAAGACCAAGAGGTTAGTCATCGGATAAGAGAAAGAATTTCTGGGTTTCATCACCTGGCGAATCCCCTGGACAATCCAAACAGTAGTCAGTACCTGACCACCGGTCAATATTCCATGTAAAGGGCAGCCACTGCCAGGGCACCCATGGCAACAACTGCCAGACAGTTGCTTAAGTGCATGAGGGGGTGTCTGGAGTCAAGTCCTGTTGGGGAGGGAGCTTGGAATTCCATGGCAGGGAAAAGTCCCAATACCCCCAATTGTTTGCCCGAGCCTACAAGGAGACCTGCAAATATAGTGTTTAAAACATTAAACCTACCACTCAGGCTTCTTTCTCTACCTGCTCCTGCCAGCGAGCCTGGTATGGGTCACAAGCTTCTTGTTAAAATCATATCAAGGACCTATTTAAATCGTACAACTCCACCAATCACATATTTAAAGAGACCCATGCCTGCCTTTGGCAAGGGCTTCACACACTGCCTGAAAACCAAGGCTAACCCAGAGGGGAGGGCGCAGAGAACTCAGAATAATGCAGCACAGAAGGCAACCATTCGGTGCATCATGTCTGTGCCAGGTCTTGGGTAGAGCTAGCCACTTCGTCCTACTCTCTACAAATATTTTCACATCTATATTTATGCAATTTCCTTTTGAAAGTTTCGACTGAATCTGCTGCCACCATCCTTTCAGCCAGTGCATTCTGAATTGTAACTCACTGCACTGAAAACAGAATCTCATCTCCACTCTGGCTCTTTTGCCAATTATCTTAAATTCCTATCCTTTGGTTGCCGATGCTTCTGCCAGTCAGTAGAGCTGTGTCTCATTATTTACCTGGCTACCGCTATGTTAAAGCTGGTTTTCTGCTAACACAGGGAGCTAAAAATCAGCCCAGCAATATCAGAATAATGAGTTTTCCAAAAAAAATCATTCCAAAAAGAACGGTAATTTCTTACAGTACAATTACATCGATAAATCACAAACTTCACCTTTATTGTTCTTGCATCATCTAAACCCCCAGAAGCGAAATGTCGCCATGAAATTCACCCCCACCTAGCCACAATCTTATAAAGTTAGGCATTTGCAAAGACTTAATGACCCTCTACGACACTACTTAATATAACTGTAGGTGAAATACAGGTTGTAATTCAATACTTCATGTGTACAGAATAATATACAATGGATATTTACCATGGTGACATTGATCAGGAGGTCTGGGACAGGTTAGTTATGCATAATTAAACTATGTGCTTAGCTGTATCGCAGTCCCTCCTTCAGGAACACGAGCAGTCAGGTTGCTCTGCCTCTGCAGTCAGTCACTGAATTATATCAACTTGCTGTACCCATATGTCTTATATGCAGCTGTAATCCCATAGCTCAAACTGGATGAATGCCGCTCCATTGTTAAGATGCTTTCAGTTCTTTCTAGAATAATTACTAATAATCTGATATTGCTGCCTTGTCAATCGACCATTCCTATTTAAAGTATAAATAGTGTATATACCCACTTGTGCTTGTTTCCATTGGAACGCCCCCAAAATGTTTGAACAATTACCTTTGAAAGCCATTTGGCTCTGGTTTGATTCCATATTACAGGAAGTGAATTAAGCTGCATTAGCAGCTTCCTGGAGGGATCGCAGTCTGCTTTAACAGAATGAAGTCCACAAAGTTACCCAGTGACTCTTGCCGTAATGCACATGGTAGCAAAATGCTGCCTCCGTGCATTCGATGAAGTAAACACACCAAACAGGTTTTTACCCGTGTTGAAATTGTCGGGGATTGCTCTCCACCCCTCCAAAAAGTAATTATATTTTATGAGCTCAATTTCAAATTAGTACCTCCTTCGTGGAGCTGGTAATCATAGAATCCCAGTGCAGAAGGTGGTCATTCGGACCATCGAGACTGCGCCGACAACAATCCTACCCAGGCTCCATCCTTGCAACCCCACATACTTACCCCGCAAGTCTCTCCAACCTTCACATCCCAGGACACTAAGGGGCAATTTAGCATGGCCAATCAACCTAACCCACACATCTTTGGACTGTGGGAGGAAACCGGAGCACCTGGAGGAAACCCACGCAGACACGGGGAGAGCGTGCAAACTCCACACAGTCACCCGAGGCCGGGATTGAACTCGGATCCCTGGCGCTGAGAGGCAGCAGCGCTAACCACTGTGCCACCGTGCCGATCAATATCAGCCTTCAAACTGCTGACTCCAGTAGGAACAAAATCAGCTGTGTGCAAACCAGCAGAGGTGATTAAGCTGACTTGGTCATCCAAAAGAGCTCTATTTTGAAGGGGGAAGTGCTCGATTGTCCCTTTGCAAACAAAGGACATAAAGATCAAATGACTTTGACATGCATCATATAAAATGGATGCTTGGGGTGGGGGTTGGACGATCAAGAATTATTGCTTTTACTGATGGTTTAGTTATAAATTTTTTTTACTCATAATTGCTCTCAATTAGGTGAACTCCTAACTGTACACTCGAGGCGCATGTTACATAGAAACGTAGAAAATAGCAGCAGAAGGCCATTTGGCCCTTCGAGCCTGCTCTGCATACATTACAATCATGACTGATCATCCAACTCAATAGCCTAATCCTGCTTTTTTCCTATGACTTTCATCCCATTCGCCCCAAGTGCTGTACCCAGCCACCTGGGATGTTCTGGGAGCAAAAGACGTTGAAGTTGGGAAGGAGAAAAGAAACATCATATAGGAGTGAAAGAGGATAAAGATGTTGATACCTTATGCATATCATCATAGACGAGTTGGTGAGCGAATCTCGGACATGGCTCCTCTTCTTGAAGACTCTTGCTCAGATTATCTTTTAAAGACTGATCATTTTTGTAAACACAGGACCTATGCCAGAGAAAAAAACATGCCATTATAGGTACATCGGAGCAAGGAAACTCATTGAGCTCTACCATTCAACAAGGTCATGTGATCTAACTCCACATACCCGTCTTTGCCTCATGTCCCTTAATCCTTTGGTTGACAAAAGTCTATCCACCCCTGATTCACAATTAATTATTCTTGCATTATTGCCACCTGCTACATGCTGCACTGTTATGTGACACCTTAATCAAACTTCAAATTCAAATACAACACATGAACCTTCTCCGTACTTTATCAAAAATCTCAATTAAGTTAGTTGAATGCTATTTGCCTTTAACAAATCCATGCGGATTTTCCTTAATTAATCCACACATCCAAATGTTAATTTTGTCCTAATAGCTTGTAAACTTTGATCAAATCAGATATTGACCTTCTAAAAATGATAGGAAATAGAACGTTTCAGAAAAGAATGCTGGAGGCATTTTTCAGATGGAGATCATAGCCCCAATGAAAACAACTAAAAAAAATAAGCCTTGTAAACGTAAAGCGTTGGAAACACCCCGCATATCTTGCAGTATCTGCTGAGTATTGCCACCATTTACATTTCCAGCATCCTCAGTATTCAGCCTTTCCAAAAATAAGTCTTACTGTTTTCAAGCACAAGATCTCATTGGTATGCAAAATGAGACTGAAGTACCACAAAATGCATAACACAAAGCCGCACTGATGAGAATTGCTCATCATTGAAGAATTTTCACTAGAGTCATAGAGGTTTACAGCACGGAAACAGGCCCTTTGGCCCAACTTGTCCATGCTGCCCTTTTTTTTAAAGCCCTAAGCTAGTCCCAATTGCCCACATTTGGCCCATATCCCTCTATATCCATCTTACCCAGGTGACTGTCTAAACGCTTTTTAAAAGACAAAATTGTACCCGCCTCCACTACTAGCCCTGGCAGCTTGTTCTAGATACTCACCACCCTCTGTGAAACAATTGCCCCTCTGGACACTTTTGTATCTCTCCCCTCTCACCTTAAACCCAAGCCCTCTAGTTTTAGACTCCCCTACCTTTGGGAAAAGATATTGACTATCTAGCTGATCTGTGCCCCTCATTATTTTATAGACCTCTATAAGATCACCCCTCACCTTCTACACTCCAGAGAAAAAAGTCCCAATCTATACAGCCTCTCATAACTCAAACCATCAAGTCCTGGTAGCATCCTAGTAAATCTCTTCTGCACTCTTTCTAGTTTAATAATAACTTTTCTATAATAGGGTGACCAGAACTGTATACAGTATTCCAAGTGTGGCCTTACCAATGTATTGTACAACTTCGTAAGAGTTTTAACAACACCAGGTTAAAGTCCAACAGGTTTATTTGGTAGCAAATGCCATTGTCGAGCGGTGTTCATTCATCCGTTGTCGACAACAGATGAATGAACACTGCTCGACAATTACCAGGCAAGAGAGCGTTCTCTTCCTGTTGAGGAGTACTTCAGCGGTCACGGGCATTCGGCCTCTGATCTTCGGGTAAGCGTTCTCCAAGGCGGCCTTCACGACACACGACAACGCAGAATCGCTGAGCAGAGACTGGTAGCCAAGTTCCGCACACGAGGACGGCCTCAACCGGGATCTTGGGTTCATGTCACACTATCTATCTGTAACCCCCACGACTTGCCGGGGCTTGCAAAATCTCACTAACTGTCCTGGCTGGAGACAGTACACATCTCTTTAACCTGTGCTTAACCCTCTCTCCACTCACACTGTCTGTACCTGTAAGATTTGATTACCTGTGAAGACTCGCATTTCAACCATTATTTTGTAAATTGAGTTTGTGTCTTTATTTGCCCTGTTTGTGAACCGAAATCCCACTCACCTAATGAAGAAGCAGCGCTTCGAAAGCTAGTGGCTTTTGCTACCAAATAAACCTGTTGGACTTTAACCTGGTGTTGTGAGACTTATTCTGTCATCAAGCCAATTTTATATCCATTTAGCTACCTCACCCTGGATCCCGTGAGATTTAACCTTATGCAACAACCTACCATGCGGTACCTTGTCAAAGGCCTTGCTAAAGTCCATGTAGACAACATCAACTGCACTGCCCTTATCTACCTTCTTGGTTACCTCTTCAAAAAACTCAATCAAATTTGAGACACATGATATTCCACTCACAAAGCCATGAGCACAAAATACACCGGAGACAAAATTAACAGTCACTTGGGCAAATGTTGATTAATCAAGGAAAGCCAGCATGAATTTCTTGCAGGAAAATGGTGTTCATAGAAATCATAGAAACCCTACAGTGCAGAAGGAGGCCATTCGGCCCATCGAGTCTGCACCGACCACAATCCCACCCAGGCCCTACCCCCACATATTTACCCACTAATCCCTCTAACCTACGCATCCCAGGATTCTAAGGGGCAATTTTTAACCTGGCCAATTAACCTAACCCGCACATCTTTGGACTGTGGGAGGAAACCGGAGCACCCGGAGGAAACCCACGCAGACACGAGGAGAATGTGCAAACTCCACACAGACAGTGACCCGAGCCAGGAATCGAACCCGGGACCCTGGAGCTGTGAAGCAGCAGTGCTAACCACTGTGCTACCGTGCCGCCCACAACCTGATCCTCTCTTTTTCCAATGCAAGCATAAAGCAAGTGTTTTAACTCACTTGCCTGAGTTTTATTAAGATGTAACAAAGAATTGATGAGAGTAGTGCGATTGATGAGAGTAGTGCGATTGATGAGGTGTACATGGACTTCCAAACAGAGTTGGTAAGAGTGCAACATAATAGGCTCACCAGCAAAGTTGAAACCCATGAAATAAAAGAAACACTAGCAGCAAGGATACAAAAATGGCTGAGTGACAGGAAACAGAGAGCAGCGATGAATGGTCGTTTCTCTAATTGGAGGAAGGAATACAATCCCAAGATATCAGTACCAGGACCAACACTTTTCTGGATATATATTAATAACCTAGACAAATTTCAAAAGGCGCACATGACACAAAACTTGGAAGTATTGTGAACTGCGAGGAGGATAACGATGGACTTCCAAGAGGATTTTTGACAGACTGGTGGTACAGATAGACATGTGGTGCAAATGAAATTTAATACAGCGAAGTGTGAAGTGATACATTTTGGTAGGAAGAGTGAGGAGAGGCAATACAAAATAAAGGGGCTGTAGGAATAGAGAGAACTGGGGCTACATGTGCTCAAATTTTTGTTGATGGCAGGGTAGATTGAGATAGGGTTAAAAAAGGCTTTATAAATAGGTGTACAGTACAAACAAAAAGATCATAAAACACTGGATTAATGTGTCCAATTCTGGGATCACGTTTTAGAAAAGTTATGCAGGCTTTAGAAAGGATGCAGAATAGATTTATGAGAATGGTTCCAGGGATGAGGGACTTCATTTATGTGGATAGATTGTGGAAACGGGGGTGTTCTCCTTGTCGAAGGATTGATAGAGGTGCGCAAAATTATGAGAGATCTGAGCAGAGGTAGGGAGAAACTGTTCTCATTGGTGGAATGGTTGGGCACCAACGGAAGACAATTTAAGGTGATTGGCAAAAGAAGCAAGAGCAACATGAGGAGCAACAATGTACGTAGCAAGTAGCTAGGATGTGAAATGTATTGGTCAAGATTAAAGTGTGGTTTGCTAAAGGGGGTAAAAGCATCTGAAGACACAAAACAACTGCAGGGCTACAGAGAAAGGTTGAGAGTGGAACCAGCCAAGATCATCTTATATAGAATCATACATTGGGTACAAAATGGGCCAAACGGCCTCCTTCTATCCTGCAATCATTCTATGATATACAAGTTATGCATTTTGAAGTAGTTTGGGTTTCTGGAGCAATCCACATTACCAGCAATTGCACAAAATAATTGAATAGAATTTGTTACATCCCTCAAAGGTCAAGATCAGAGCAAAGATCACTACATAATTTTTAGCTGGAGTTGCCAGCCAAATACCCAATGTAATCACAAATGTATGGATCAGGAATATGAAAATATACTTTAACTCGGAAGACTGTAATTCAGTAAGGTGGTTTAAATGCCATTATCCCAGGGCACAGTGCCTATGTATCCCAATGCACTGCATCAACGATTGATAGAAACATAAAATATTTATGGCACACAAGGCCATTCAGTCCGTCATTTCTGTGCCAGCCAAAAAAAGCTCCGCAGTCGAATCCCATTTTGCAGCTCTTGGTCCATAGTTCTCTAGGTTATGGCTCTGCAAGTGAATGTCTAAGTACAGGCCGAGCTAATGATACCCACATCCAGTAAATGAATAAAAATAAACGGCATCAACGTTTCAGCCTCTATCACTATTTCAGGCATTGAGTTTCAGCTCAGAGTGGGTGGGGCATTTCCTATTTGCTATAGTTGTCACTCTTACTGATACTGTTGAAGGGAGACACGAAACAGGGGCTGAACACACATTCCTGAGTAGGTACAATATCTCGACACTAAAACTAAAGATCACCCTTCGTTCTTCTTGTACAGCATATTTGCGGAATGAAGTGAAGCCATCTCATAAACATTAAACACAGGAAAAAAAAGGACCAGATTAGATGGTCAGGTCATACACCGCCTATTCAAGCCTCCAAGTTTGCATATCCAAAATAATTTGTTGTCACTGATTAAACGGTGCTTTCCCATTGTCATGGTGGGACAAGCACAAGAATGTACATGACAGCAAAGGAAGGGCAGGCAAGATTCACATCAACTATTCCTGGGGATGTAAGCCAATGAGGATAATAGGACAGACAAACTTCTCGTGCATAACCCAATCTTAAGAGATCACAGCTGCTCACACCTTTGGGAACTGACAAGAAAAAGTTCAAGTACCCAAATGTAAGCGGTAAAAAACTGAAATTAAAAATCCAAGGTCGTGCAAATGCAGTTTTCATTTCTTCTTAGAATATAGGAGAACTGGCACAGACGTGATGGGCTGAATGGCTCCTCCTGTGCTGCATCTATGGTAACATTTATAGGCTCTGCAGATTTCCAGAATACAAGTGGTGTGAACAGCAAAGCAAAAATAAAAAAGTGTCTGTGATTCTTGAGCAGCCCAAAACCACCAGGGGAGTCCAAAAATGGAAAACACTTGTGGTTAATACTTCAGGTAATCGTTTGCTTTCGAACTTACCAGTTATTCCGGGCGATGTCATAAATCCAAAAAGAATTCCGAACATTCTCTTCCCGCTTGTCCTTATCTTTACTGAGACCCGAGAGGACATGAATCTCATTTAGTTCTGGGTCAATTGTCGCCCTCTGAGTGAAACCTGTCATTGGAACTAAAGAGTGCAACAACTCAGAAAATGACTTATTTCAAACCAAACATTTAGACAAATTGTAAAGCGTTTTCAGAGATACCATTTTTGGATGGTATCTAAAACCTATGCCTACCTTGCAGTTAACTCAAAGTCGAGTAAAAACATTAACACCTGACTAAAAGATTCCCAATTTTCAGCTTTCACTCACTTAAATCAAGTGAAGATAAGCAAAAAAAAAAACTATTTTCACATCTGACATGCTGGACAATACCGATCAGCTTAATTCTCCAAGACAAAATCCTACAGTGCCAAGTTCAGATCCAAACTACAGCTCACATTTTTCCCCCCCTCGGGCTGTTAAGTAATAGAAAGGTAGGAATAGTGTGCTGGCACATCTTGGAGAAAGCAGCTGGCTCGGAGGTGTATGCATATGCGAGAGATTGCACGACAGAATGACTGAGAGGTAAGGACAGCATGCTTGATCGAGCATTGTGTACCCCCTCCCTTTTATGTTTTAAATGCTGTCCATTTCGAATCTCTTCTGGTCTGAGGAAGCGTCAATATCCGAGAAGGCCAACTAATTTGTGCTCTAGCACCCGATGACGCCTGATGCACCAAGTTTTTCCAGTGATTTCTGTTGCTCTCATGCATCAATCATTTAACAAAAAAGTCTTTATATCTTTTTGAACTCATATGACAAATGAAAATCATAATGGCTTAAGCATGATAAAATAGAAAAATAAATGGTTCTGATAAAAATATACAGTACTCATTAAGCCGCTGAATTGACAAGCAGTTGCCAAATACATTTTTGAAAAGAAACGTTGGGATTTCTAATGAGGCATTGACAATATTTACAATGTTGTGCTGCATGTAGAAATCTAATTATTTTAGAGTGAAATGAAGAGCAGCTGGGGAAACAGACCCTCTTTTGACACTTCATAATACCTTTCATGAAATGAAATTTCAAAGCTTCTTATTGAAGTATTCGGACAAGACAACATCTCTATTCTTCAGATCCTGTGTTACTTTGGGACAGCATCAATGATCTTTGTTTATTGAAAAGATTTCAGTTAGAATTTTGTTGGAGGAATATTGACAACTAATTGAATTTGTTGAAATTATGATGCAATGGGTCCAATTAAACCACAACAATGATCACAAGGCAAAGATCAATCAACAAATACCAAACCAAAGAAATGATGATTAAATTGTATGGTTCTCTGGTAAAAACAGACCTTAAGCAGTGTCCAGTGCTTCTGAAAAAGGCACAATGATAATGTAGCAAATAGCCCTGATAGTGAACCTTAGCACAAGACTGAGTTTTGAATTTAAAAAATGATGATACTGGGCTTTTTAGAAGAAAGCAAAACTCCTGAAATCACATATAGCATTGGTATAGAACCCTGCATACCATGATCAAGAAAGTGAAAAGAATAGATTTTTCTCAGTGGATGAGCTAACAGCATTCCTCATCTCGGTGAAGAAGTGATTTAACATACAATTCAGAAGCACTGCATAAAACTCTTCCCCAATGTCCATTTAGATATCCAACAATTGCAAAGATATGTCCCATCCTTAAACTTCCAAAGTTGTTAGAAAAATTGTTTACTCAATGTAGAATCCATAGGTCCTTCTCTTTCTTTCTAGTTCTTATCCCCTCCCTTTGCATTGGGGGAAGTCCATTTGCCCAAGTCTGAAAGTTTTAGTTGTAGATTGGCAATAGAGAAGGTTCAGGGATTCCCCAAGTGTACACATGAGTACTGGTATTTAACCAGCTAACCAGAATATTTTACTAGCACAAATACCCATTAGGGTACTGATTTGGGGCAGCAAAGCGTAATGCTGAATGGTAGGTCTACCCTTGCATATCCCATTAATGAGCCAAGGTTACTGAATGGTCATCAATAGCTCTTACTGATGGAACAAATATGATAGGGCAAATCATTCAAGAGGCAAAGGGTTCAAATAATCTTTCATTAGTCTGACTCAGGTATAGGATTACCAAGATCATTCACTTGATAGCCTGGGGCCTATTTGACTTGAAAGAGAGCTAATTTATGTATACTCCCCCACCCCATCCAGTATAATCCCTAGATGGTTAACAGAGAACCACAGCAGTCACATCCAACATATCCTCTAATGTTTTTTTTGTAGTATGCAGCATCCTTTAATTTTTTGTGTGGCTGCTTAGAGCAGATTTATTGAGAGAGATGCACAGGAATTTCCAAGTTGCTGCATGGCTGGACAGCTTAGAGGGAGCATCGACCACAGGTTTTAGTCCTAAGGCAGATGCCAGCCATTTGAGTAGCATTGCGAGTAGCATGCTTCACCGTAAAATGTGTAGTTGCATTGCCACTACATCGTTGAAAAACATATGCACATGCAACATAATCAGAACCCAAGATTTTAAAGGTTTAAAGGCATGTGGAGCCACAGGGGTCAGTTTAGCTCAGTTGGCTGGACAGCTGGTTAGTGATGCAGAGCAATGCCAACTGCGCAGTTTCCGTACCGGCTGGGGTTATTAATGAAGGCCCTGCTTTCTTAACCTTGCCCCTCGCCCAAGGGGAGGTGATCCTCAGATTAAATCACTACAAGTCAAGCTCTCCCCCTCAAAGGGGAAAGCAGCCTATGGTCATCGGGGCTATGGCGACTTTACCTTTAAAACTAGGAATTCAACAGACAAAAAAAAACTACCACCTTATATATGTAATAGAACAACACAGGAGAAACTAACAAGATGCACAATTAGGACAGCAAAGTCAGGCTCAAAGGGAGGCCAGTACAAGAACTAATTGCTCAGGAACTGCCAAATAACAGCTTCCATATGTTTCTACAATGCTAAGTTTGTTTCCCCAAGCGGATCTTATTAAATATCCATCTACCACCGGAGTGCTGTTAGTGAGAACTTTACCGAAAGCAGCATTGAATGCTGGCTTCCTGCTCTTCTAGCTATCACTTCTGGTCTCTTGCTAAAATTCTCATCATCTGGTCTGCACTGTCTGTGGGAGAAGCAGACTCAATAGTCAAAAGGGAATCGGTGAAACTGACATCAAGTATTGGATGGGTTTCAGTTCTTTTTTCTAGATAAACATTGGGAAAACCAGAGCCATCAACCTTAACCCACCAAATACAAATTCTGTAGGCCAACTCTTTCCATGACATTGTCTCACTAGGGTGGCACGGTAGCACAGAGGTTAGCACTGCTGCCTCACAGCGCCAGGGACCTGGGTTCAATTCCCAGCTTGGGTCACTGTCTGTGTGGAGTTTGCACTTTCTTCTCGTGTCTGCGTGGGTTTCCTCCGAGTGCTCCGGATGCCTCCCAGTCTGAAAGACATGCTGGTTAGGTGCATTGACCCGAACAGGCACCGGAGTGTGGCGACTAGGGGATTTTCACAGTAACTTCATGACAGTGTGAATGTACATCTACTTGTGACTAATAAATAAACTTTAAACTTTACTTTTACTCTTTGCAATCTTGTTGTTCCATTGGACTGAGAGTGGAATTTCCAACAGCATTTCCTCTCCATCATAAACATCACCTACTGTGATATCATGGTTGATTTCTGCCCCTCATATTGCAACTTTCATATTTCACACCTCCAGACTCCCAGGTTGCTTCCAAACTGCCACCCTCAAACTTTAACCTGCCCCAAACTTAGTTGCCTGTACAGTGTTCAGCATCAATTCCTGCTTGCATTACCCCTGTCCTTACTGATTGACAGACTGCCTGCCTCCAAAATACATCAATATAAAACACTCGTACCCCGGTGTTAAAATTCCCCCGCAACCCCACCTTTTCTGTTCTCTGCCTCTCACTGCCAGAAGACTCCCTCAACTCTGTTCTGCTTGCTCTGGCCTCTTGTGCAAAGTCAACTATTGGCAACTGTTCTTTCACTTACTTAAGCCTCTCCTAAACTCTACCGCCTCCCTCTTTAAATGATCCTCAAAATCTACATTTTCATCCAAACTTCTGGTCACTTTTGCAAATATTTCATTATTTGGGCAGAAAACATTTTTTAAGCTTAACAGCAAGGTAGAAGTGTGTGCTGCTGTAAAACCTGGTACGCTTATTGTTTGAAAATCAAACTTAGCTCTAAATGCAAATCAAGTTGAGTGAACGTCACCCCTGATGAGCAATACTTGGCAGATTGAGTAACCCACAAGGTACAGGTTGTAATAACCCTGGATCTCCAGATCATACTGTTCCTTCAGCTTGGTACATAACTTCTGACACATAACTGTGTCCCATACAATGTTTGCTACGCAGTGGATCACCAGTTTCGGGATGATGTAACTGTTTGCTCTCAGAATGCAGGTTAGCGAAGTTAACAGCAGAAGAGAATTAAATGGTTATACTGATGCGTTTAGCTGCTTTATAATTCAATGTACGCCAGGCAGCATTTTTCTGGGAAAATTAGGCAAAAAAATGCAGGAGTGGACCCCATATCTAGGAAGATCAGACTGGACATGCATTGGATATAGAAATTCTGCCAACCTGGACCCAGCCAGAATGAGGAAAGAAACAGATGAGGGATCGTACAGACGCACAAATTAGGGGTAGGGTTGTCAGGGCTTCGAACCTGCTCCACATCCAGTAAGATCACGGCTGATCGGTTCGTAACAACTTCCTGCCTACGCCCAATAACCTTTCACAGTCTTGCTTATGAGGAATCTATGTACTCTGCCTTAAAGATATGCAAAGATCCTGCCTGAACCATCATTTGAAGAAGAGAATGAGTCTTTCAACACGGGAGAATGTTGGCCTTGATTTTAAAGGGAATGGAATATAAAAATAGGGATGTCTTGCTCAAACTATACAAGACACATTTAGACCACACCTGAAATACTGTAAACAGTTTTGGTCCATCTTTTAAGGACTGATAAACTGGCATTGGAGGTAGTCCTGAGAAGGTACACAAGGCTGATCCCCAGGCATGGAGGGATTTTGTTTTGAGGAGAGGTTGAGTAGGTTGGACCTAAACTCCTTGGAGTTTAGAGGAATAAGAGGTAACCTTATTGAGACATATAGGATTCTCAGGAGACTTGACAGGGTAGACGCTGAGGGGTTGCTTCCCCTTGTGGGAAATTCTAGGAACCAATGGGCATAATCCCAGAGTAAGGGGTGACTCATTTAAGGCAGAGATGAGGAGAAATTTCTTCCCTCAGATGGTAGTGAATCTGTGGAATTCTTTACCGCAGAGGGCTGTGGAGGTCATTAAGTGTGTTCAAGGCTGAGATAGATTTTTCAATCAATAAAGGAACCATGAGTTATGAGAATAAGGCAGGGAAGTGGAGTTGAGAATTATACATCAGATCAGTCATGATCTCATTGAATGATAGAACAGACTCGATGGACTGAATGGCCTATTTCTGTCCCTACCTCTTATGGTCTTAAAGTACTCCAGATGTGGTCTGCCCTGTATAACATAAGAACATAAGAAATAGGAGCAGGAGTAGGCCATCTGGCCCTTCGAGCCTGCCCCGCCATTCAACAAGATCATGGCTGATCTGAAGCGAATCAGTTCCACTTACCCGCCTGCTCCCCATAATCCCCAATTCCCTTATTGATCAGAAAACTATCTACCCGTGATTTAAACATATTCAACGAGGTAGCCTCCACCACTTCAATGGGCAGAGAATTCCAGAGATTCACTGCCCTCTGAAAGAAGAAGTTCCCCCTCAACTCTGTTCTGAACTGGCCCCCCCTTATTTTGAGGCTGTGCCCTCTAGTTCTGGTTTCCCTTCTAAGTGGAAAGAATCTCTCCACCTCTACCCTATCCAGCCCCTTCATTATCTTATATGTCTCTATAAGATCACCCCTCATCCTTCTAAACTCCAACGAGTACAGATCCAATCTGTTTAATCTCTCCTCATAAGCCACACCCCTCATCTCCGGTATCAACCTGGTGAACCTTTTCTGCACTCCCTCCAAGGCCAATATATCCTTTCGCAAATAAGGGGACCAAAACTGCACACAGTACTCCAGTTGCGGCCTCACCAGTGCCTTGTACAGTTGCAGCAAGACATCCCTGCTTTTATATTCTATCCCCCTTGCGATAAAGGCCAACATTCCATTCGCCTTCTTGATCACCTGCTGCACCTGCAGACTGAGTTTTTGCGATTCGTGCACAAGGACCCCCAGGTCCCTCTGCACAGTCTCACGATGTAATTTTTCTCCATTTAAATAATATTCCAATTTACTATTATTTCTACCAAAGTGGATAACCTCACATTTGCTAACGTTATATTCCATCTGCCAGATCCTTGCCCACTCGCTCAGCCTATCCAAATCTCTCTGCAGACTTTCCGCGTCCTCCACGCAATAACAGAAGTATAATCTCTCTAGTTTTGAATTCAATTGCCTGAGCAAGAAACATTAACATCTCATTATGGGCGGCACGGTAGCACAGTGGTTAGCACTGCTGCTTCACAGCTCCAGGATCACGGGTTCGATTCCCGGCTCGGGTCACTGTCTGTGTGGAGTTTGCACATTCTCCTCGTGTCCGCGTGGGTTTCCTCCGGGTGCTCCGGTTTCCTCCCACAGTCCAAAGATGTGCGGGTTAGGTTGATTGACCAGGTTAAAAATTGTCCCTTAGAGTCCTGGGATGCGTAGGTTAGAGGGATTAGGGGGTAAAATATGTGGGGGTAGGGCCTGGGTGGGATTGTGGTCGGTGCAGACTCGATGGGCCGAAGGGCCTCCTTCTGCACTGTAGGGTTTCTATGTTTCTATTAGCTTTGCTAATTACCACTTCCCTGGCGATTGTAATTTTCTTGAGTTGCACCCTCCCAATTCCTGACTTTGTGCCATTTCTGGGATGTTCTTGGACCATCTGTGGTGAAGGCCAGCTCCCACCATTAATCTCGGACCCAAAGAGCAGGTAATCAGCATGCTGCAACCCGGATATGGCGGAAGCAATGCCTGGTGGGGTGGGGATTGTAGTTTCCAGGGCAGGATTTGGTTTTTAGATCCTTCCAGATTTTGAGATGCTGGACAATGGTCCGGTACCTGTATTTGGCTAAAATGACAATAATAACTAATGATCAGAGGAAAATACTGTAGACGTATTCGAAATAAAAGGCAGAAAATTATGGAAATACTGAGTAGGTCAGGCAGCATTTGTGAAGAGAGAAAAACAGAGTTGCTGATGATGTTTCATCAGTTCTGATGTTGCCTGCTCAGTATTTTCACCACGTTCTGTTTTTATTTTCGATATATCTACAGTATTTTGTTTTTATAACTTAACAACTAATTCTAAAATGTACTGTACCCTTCTCCTTTTAATTGTGGCAGCGTTCTACACTTTCATTTTCAATTTCTCCATTTTACAGAAAACTAAGCAGTTCTAAAAAGAATAATTAATGCATTGTAACGATGCATGCTACAGGCTTTGTCAGAACACAAAGGGTATTTATTAATAAGATAAAGCTGTACAGCTTTAAATGTGTTAAATGCTGTTCATGTCAGAAGCTCAAGTGGTTCACTCAGGGCACCAGTAACTTGAATTAATGCTGAGGATGTATTTTCCAAACAAAAAGACAACATGAACACCTGGTCACATGCCAGTGTCATTATCAATCGCTTCTTTTTTCAGGAACCAGACAAGGTAAATAGAAATTCTCCCACTAGTTGGAAATGAACCACGCACTTGCCTTACATGGGAACCAGCAGTAGACAGGTATGAAATGGAGAGCCAGAGGAATTCATACACAAAGGGTTGAATTTTTCCTAAGCAATGATTTACCAGCTTGCTATTTGGGACAGAACACACAACCATCTCCATGTCTTAGGAATGCCTCAAGGGATTACCTGATTAACATGTTGAAAACCACAAAAGGACATTCACAGCGCAGATAGGGAGTGTATGAGAATTTGAGTCAAGCCTGGTACAAGTCAGCTTTGAAAAATATTCTTCATAGTGAACATGGAATGTACTATTGCAGAGTCAACTAAGATGATTAAAATCCAAACAGAGATTTACCTGGGGGGGGCTATGTTTATTGTTGGAAATTACACACTTGTGAATTGACACTAAAGCATTGCTGCGGCTAACAAAATGGAAATGCTGGTTTCATGGGACAAATAGCCTAAACCTACTCTTAAATTTCTGAATGTCAAAGGTAAAGCCCTTTCACAGGTACAAGTTTATCATTGCGGATCAAAATCTTCAAAGAAACGTACACTGATGTTGCAAAAATCTTCCTGAGCACATTCAGCTGTGACGAGCTATAACAGATGTAGATTTTCCGATATAGATGCTGTCAAACGCTGGGGTTTAGCAGCTTTTGAGAAATATATTGAAAGATTCCACTCTCTACTGCCCAAAAATATGGCGGTTTTAATAAATACCATTTGTGGATATTGAGCTTTTTACAATCTTAGAGTGGCTAAATAGGGTACAGTCTGCAGCAGTTAAAACTAGGAAAGAAAATCTCACCTGACTTTGGCTGATATCAGGAGTATAAGGCAACAGCTGGGATCCCAAGTGTACAAGTCACCTATTTTCCAATGGCTACCCCAACCACCTCAGCAAATGATCATTAATTGCATATTTGCATTTAAGCATACAATAGTCAGCGTCAGGATTTGAGAACAATCCGCAGACAGCAATAAGCGATGTGAATATTTATTACTGGTAATGCATAGATTATTTTTTAAAGTCCACATTTTAAGAATACTATGGTCTGGTGCAGTTGCACCAAAAAACAGAACGATGTACCAAGAGCAACATAACCACCATTTTAACGGTATGACTAAACGCAGCGGGCAAGTTATAATGAAGACGTGGTTGAAACTGGAACAGGATAATGTGGGACAAAGCTACCATGAAGGACAGGTTTGCCGCAATGGCAGCGAAAGCACATTGTTCAGGATTATTGCCAGAAATGTTTTAATGTTTCTGTTTTCTAATTCTCCTGGTTTGCTCGAATTCCAAGCTACCTCCCGTGTTTGCAAAGATTCAAAATCAGTTCCACATTAATGGAGCTTTTATTTTATTTTGTCACAAGCAGGTGTCACAAACATTAACACTGCAATGGAGTTACTGTGAAAATCCCCTAGTCGCCACACTCCGGCGCCTATTTGGGTACACTGAGGGAGAATTTAGCATGACCAATGCACCTAACCTGCACGTCTTTCAGACTGTGGGAGGAAACCGGAGCACCCGGAGGAAACCCCACGCAGACACGGGGAGAATGTGCAGACTGCATGGACAGCGACCCAAGCCGGGAATCAAACCCGGGTCGCTGGCGCCGTGAAGCAACAGTGCTAACCACTGTCACCGTGCTGCTTGTTCACAGCACACAGCAAGTTGAACTGCTCACTTTCCGATAGAGATCATAGAAATTGATTCTTGTTGAGCAGTTTTGGTAACCTGTTTAATTTAGTTTGAATGGAATTCGATTCCAACTTTTCGTGATTGTACTTATTCAACTTCTTCAGATTTATAGAAGAAAACTCAACCGCAAATATCCAACCATGATATTCATCACAACAGCTAAACCAAGTGGGGATGAAGAGCATTTTCCCCAAAACTAACACTGGGCTGGAGTCGATGGTGAAGAGGAGGTCAAGCAGCCTCTTCATCAAAGCATCTCCATTTGGAAACCACATGCTTAAAACAAGCAATTTATTTTGATAAGACAACCATGCAGAGACAATAAAAAACAAGTAAAATTCTAAACGGGTGCAGGTGCCGAGAGACCTGGGTATAGATGTGCATAAATCATAAAGATGGCAGGACAGGTTGAGAGTGTGGCTAATAAAGCACACAGCATCCTAGGCTTTAATAATAGGGGCGCAGAGTACAAGAGCATGAAGGCTACATTCAACTGGGACATGAGCTCAGCATCAGCTGGAGTGCTGCATCCAATTCTGAGCATCACACTGGAGGCAAGATGAGAAGGGTTGCTTTCCTTGGAGAAAAGGCGACCAAGAGAAGATTTGACAGAGGTATTCGAAATCATGAGAAGATGGGCAGATTAGATCGGGAGTAATTGTTCCTACTCATGAGAGGATCAAGAACGAGGGGGCAAACATTTAAATTAACTGGTAAAAGAAACAAAAGCAACATGAGGGGGGGAAAAAAGTTCACACAGCGAGTGGTTATGGTCTGGAATGCACTACCTGAGAGTGTGATGGAGGCAGGTTTAATTGAGACATTCAAAAGGAGGATTAAACTATTATCTAAAAAGGAAGAATGTTGCAGATAGAAGGGAATTGCTCATTCACAGAGCCAGTGGATGTACAATAGACCAAATGGCTTCCCTTCTGCGCAGTAATAATTCTGTGATCCTGTGAACTAAGATTTCTGGAAAATTTATGAACAGAAAGTCTCCAAGTACTTTACAAAAAAAGTGAATGGTAAGCAGGAGAGGGGAAAAAGAAATGGGGACAAAATACAGTCAATGGGCAAAGAGTTTAGGCAGACATCTGAAGGTAAGCAAGATGGCAGCTAGGAACTAGATGACTAAAAGAATGGCTTCCGATGGTGATACAGAAGGACAAGGGCAAGAGTGAGGAAACCGCTGTTTAAGAAGGCGGCATATGTGATGACCTATGGCTAGAGGCATATGGGGTACCACAAGAGCAGAGTTTGTTAAGCTCCAGTAGCCTACCGAAGATGAAAAGTTGAGAGAGGAGGAGCATTGCAGGAGATTACAAGGCCACCATGTTGCAAATAGCCTCCAGATTGTCCTTGGTGAGGACAATTAGCGAGGGCAACCAATCCATGCAAGAATAAAAATAAGGACACACAAGAGGTCAAGAAGGAGACAACCAAAAAAAAATCAAGTCTCAAAGGGACAATGGAACAAATTAGTAGAGAGTTTTGAGGGTAAAAGGAGGATTGTTTTAGGGGTGGGGAAAAAAGCAGTCTTGGCAAAAGGGTGAAACTGGTCCAAACTAGCAGAGCGAAGTAGACTTGTCACAAATCAGCCGCAGATTTTTCAACATGGCAGTTTTTATTTTCCACTGACTTGGCTCGAAATTAAAAATGTTGGCAACATTTCCCAAGTAAAAGCAGTAGTGAGACTAGATAATGAGTCTCCAAAGGAGTTCAAACTACTGCTTGATGATCTTCAAGGAAAGAAAATCAATCACTCTGGAAAAAAAAAATCAGTTGTCGAATTGCTGAGTCAGTTTCACGCTACTGGAGTAGTCCAATCACACTGCCTTATCAGGGTCTATGCTCAACCAAGGTTACACAACTGTGCTATGCCTGGTAGCCAGAGAGATTGATAGGTGGCAGAGTGTGGGCAGCAGCCAAAGAGAGTTGGCTTTGATATTAAGTGGTAAGAAACCACAGCCCACCCCAGGCGCTAAATGTTACGAGTTATAGAGAGCAGCAGTGATGGATTCAGTACAAGCAAAACCAAGTGCCGTTTGGCACATATGAAAGCTGACTCCGTGCTTTCAGACTATTTCATCAAGAGACAGCATGTGCAGGTAGTCCGAGGCTGGGCACAGAAACATTGCAGCACGTGTATTTGCTGCAGTGTTAGAGGCAAGATTGGAATCGTGAGAGAGCAGTCCCATGGAGTGGAGGTGGCAAATGAATTCTATCCCTTGTATCCCACTGAATTGTTGCCTAACGTATGTTGGTTTCCACGAGTGTTGTACCATTTCCAGATACAGCAGGGTAAACACGAGGGTCCTTCAAGCATTTGAAGACATAAAATTTACACACATTAATTAAAACAGCTTACGAAACAGATGCTACCGAGGCACCTGGCAATCCCACAGCCTTGAAAAGATGCCATGCTGAATCCTACAGCTACGTAGGTGGAACAGAATTGCTGTGTAGGTGGAATAGAATTGCCAAGTGTTACTTCAAGCGCCGGTCACTCATTTTGGTTTTAAAAAATGACTATTTCTATACAAGTCACTTAAAAATAAAACACATCCCAACATAGTTAAACAAAGGTTGCAACCTGTGTTATCCTTGAAACGAACAAACAACATTAACACCTCCCTGATGTTACAGTTCTTAGGGACAGCATATACGTAACTGTCTAAACACGGGTGTCACAATTTAGAACCCATTATCTGCTGCCGCTCGAATAAAGGTAGTACTTGAAAAAGTCCTTACTCTAAGTTTTCAATCACATTTACATGGTTTAGCAAGTTCAGGCAAGAATTTCTAAACGCTCAGAGGTTGCTGCTGAGATGCCCATGGCAACAAAATACTTTGTACTTATAAATATTAATACTACCGCAAAAACGTTCTAAAAACATACCCGAATTAATGCGCTTTCAGAATTAATCTGTTGGCAGCATCTTGTCTCTGACACGAAGTCAGGCGGCTGTGGGTTCAAATCCCATTCCAGGACTTGAGCACAAAAATGAAGGCTGAAACTTCAGTGGAGTGCAGTACAATACTGAGGGAGTGCTGTACTATTGGAGATGTTGTCTTTCAGATGAGTCATGAAACATCTGCCTGCTCAGGTGGATGCGAACAATCCCATGGCATTTGATTGGATTTATTGTCACATGTATTAGCATACAGTAAAAAAATATTGTTTCTTGCACACTATAGACAAAGCATACTGTTCATAGAGAAGGAAATGAGAGAGTGCAGAATGTAGTGTTACAGTCATAGCTAAGGTGTAGAGAAAGATCAACTTAATGCAAGGTAAGTCCATTCAAAAATCTGACAGCAGCAAGGAAGAAACTGTTCTCGAGTGGGTTGGTATGTGATCTCAGACTTTCGTATCTTTTTCCCCAATGGAAGAAGGTGGAAGAGAGAATGTCTGGGATGCGTGGGGTCCTTAATTATGCTGGCTGCTTTGCCGAGGCAGTAGGAAGTGTAGACAGAGTCAATGGATGGGAGGCATGATTTCAGAGATGGGCAGGGGGGGTTATCCCCGATGTCCAATGCTGATATTTAATCCTCAGTCAACATCAATAAAAAAATCATCTGGGCATTATCACATTGAGGTTTGTGGGAACAAAATTTGCTACTGTGCTTGCGACATTACAACAAGGACTCTACTTCAAAAGTACTTCATTGAATGAACCAAAACACTTTGGGGGACCCTGTGGTCATAAAAAGCACTAAACATAATTCTTTGTTCTCTTATCTGCACACAGAATGTCTGCGGCAGCTGTCCCAGCTTCAAAAACAGCACAAGGTCAAAAGCTGCTGGCAAAGAATATGAATGTAGCTAGAATCATATAATCCGAGAATTCCTATAGTGCAGAAGGAGGCCATTCAGCCCATTGAGCCTGCACTGACAACAATCCCACTCAGGCCCTATTCCTGTAACCCTACATCTTTCCCCTGCTAATCCCCTGACACTAGGGTCAATTTAGCATGGCCAATCAACCTAATCCGCACCTTTTTGGATTGTGGGAGGAAACCGGAGCACCTGGAGGAAACCCAGGTAGACAAGGGGAGAACGTGCAGACTCCACACAGACAGTGATCAGAGGACGGAATTGAACCCAGGTCCCTGGCGCTGTCAGTAGTGCTAACCACTGTGCCATTGTGCCACCCCTAATAAGGTGCTAGCCTGATGAGGGAACAGGAAGAATAATAAGTCAATAACAACAGACACCAAACAATTAAGACAGTCAATTACTGACATGCATTCGCAAGGTGCCTTTAAATAATCCAAGAGTTAAATAGGCGGCATGGTGGCACAGTGGTTAGCACTGCTGCTTCACAGCTCCAGGGTCACGGGTTCGATTCCTGGCTCGGGTCACTGTCTGTGTGGAGTTTGCACATTCTCCTTGTGTCTGCGTGGGTTTCCTCCGGGTGCTCCGGTTTCCTCCCACAGTCCAAAGATGTGCGGGTTAGATTGATTGGCCAGGTTAAAAATTGCCCCTTAGAGTCCTGGGATGCGTAGGTTAGAGGGATTAGTGGGTAAATATGTGGGGGTAGGGCCTGGGTGGGATTGTGGTCGGTGCAGACTCGATGGGCCGAATGGCCTCCTTCTGCACTGTAGGGTTTCTATGATTTCTATGAATTTCTATTTCTATGAAGAGTATCGAGGACCTGTCGCATTTTCCTTTTATATGGTGTATTCACACTGGAAGGTCAAAGGTGCAGCTCAAGATGGTTATCGTGGAAAATAAAGGTTCATGGTGTAGGTGGTAACATGGATAGAAGATTGGCCAGCTAACAGGAAACAGTTGGCATAAATGGGTCTTTTTCTGGTTGGCAGAATGTGACAAGTCGTGTGCCACAGGGAACAATGCTGGTGCCTCAACTTTTGACAATTTATATAAATGACTTGGATGAAGGGGCTGAAGGTATGGTTGCTAAAATTTGCTGACACACAAAGATAGGTAGGAAAGTAAATTGCAAAGAGGATGTAAGGAGGCCACAGAGGGACATAGATAGGTTAAGTGAGTGGGAAAAGATCTGGCAAATTGAATATAATATGAGTGAATGTGAAATGGTCCATTTTAGCAGGAAGAATTGAAAAAAATTAAATAGAGAGAGATTGCAGAGCTCTGAGGTGCAGGCAGATCTGGGCGTCCTGCAGCATGAATCACCAAAGGCGAGTATAAAGGTACAGCAAGCAATCAGCAAAGCTAATAGCATTTTATCATTTATTGTGAAAGGAACTGATTACAACTGGAGGGAGCTTATGCCTCAGTCGTACAGGGCATTGGTGTGACCACATCTGGAGTATTGTGTACAGAACTGGTCGCTTTATTTATTATGTGAATGCATTGGAAGCAATTCAGAGAAGGTTTACTAGATTAATGGGCAGGTTGTATAATGAGGAAAGGTTGAAGTGCTTAGGTTTGTATCCTCTGGAGTTCAGAACAGTAACAGGCCAGTTGATCAAAACCTTTTAAGAGCCTGAAGAGTATCGACAGGATGGATGTGGAGCAGAAGTTTCCTCTTGTCAGAGAATCTAAAACTAGCAGTCACTGTTTAAAAATAAGGGGTCAATCATTTAAGACCAAGATTAGGAGAATATCTTTTTGAAGGTTTTGAGTTTTGGGCAGCACGGTGGCAGTGGTCGAAATTGCTGCCTCAGCGCCAGGGATACGGGGTTCAAATTCCGGCCTCAGGTGACTGTATGGAGTCTGCACGTTCTCCCAGTGTCTGCATGGGTTTTCTCCCACACCCCAAAGATGTGTGGGTTAGGTTGATTGGTCATGATAAATTGCCCCTTAGTGAGAGAGAATTAGCAGGGTAAATACTTGGGGTTATGGGATTGTCGTCGGTGCAAGCTCGATGGGCCGAATGGCCTCCTCTTCCATTGTAGGGATTCTATGATTCTCTGGAACTCCTCCTCAAAAGGCAGTGGAAATAACCTTTGAATATTTTTAAGGTAGATGATGATAGATTCTCGATTGAGAAGGGGGTGAAAGGTCATTGGGGATGGCCAGGAATGTGGGGTTGAGGTTACAATCAGATCAGCCATGATACTATTGAATGGCGGAGCAAATACAGAGTGGCCTACTCCTAATACCTATGTTCATATGGTTGTTTCTTGGGGATAAGGGTGCATGGGAACACAACAACGTGGTGGTAATGAGGAAGAAACAAGTGAGCAATATTTCTCCAATCTTGTGCCAGAAATCCAAGTTGCTTATATTTCTTGCTAATTACTTTTTAGCCAAAGGACAAACCTCGATAGAAATCATTCATTCAGATGTGCAAAGTTTATTCTTCCCTTCTCCTTCCTTCATCCAGACATCACTTGGGTTCTACAGATAAGAACAGTGAAAGCAACTAAGCTACTTTACTGTACAGCAACTGCAGGCAACAGCAAGACTGCAGTTCTCCACATTTGGTTGCAGTTATAAATACAAATAGCCTTACTCCCGGGGCAGCAGAAAGTCATCTTTTCTATGGATCTTATGCAGTGCTGCCAGGGACTTGGCAGTCGTGTTTCTGCTTGCTGGAAATCTTCAGCAGTAACAGCAGAACTGGAAGGCAGATTATCAACACAAGACGAGTGCTGTAATACCAAACTCTCTCAAGGCTTTTCAGAAAAGACAAAATAGTGGTTCGCTCATAAGTATTCAGTGACATCCTGTCTACAGTAAATGCATGCCAATTAAAATAGTTTAATTCATGTGTTTTGTGGATCAAATAACATTTAATGTTTTTTGAAGTCACGTAGGATACTAACTGCATTGATTATAGAAGCTTAATAAAAGGCTGTTATAGAAAATAATGGGCCCTACCAACTCAAAGCAAGGGGAGCTAATGACCTCCCTTGAATAGAATTATACATTAGGAACAACGGATTCGCACAAGTGCAAAGAGTGACTATGTGGCCTCATTCAGAGAAATATCAGAAGTGTTATCAATGCAAGCTATTAACAGCAAGAATCACAAATTGCAATTAAGATTCAAGTATTTGAGTTACATTTTATATTGTGCCGTGAAAGAACGCGTTAAGATATTGGATGGGGTCCGAAAACTGAAAGACAAGCGAGCCCCTGAATAGGGCAGAACAAAACTTCATCAAGCAGCTGGGTGACACGGAAAGGAGAATGCGTCAGGTATAGTGACTCCTGTCATAGCCCATTTCCAGCTTTTCAAACAAGCTGATTGCTGCCGATTTAACTCAATTACTCTTCAGTGTGTTGATGATTTTTCTTCTTGTTCTCCCACCCGTTTTGCTATCAGATGGTTCTGTAATCATAGTTATGCTTGAAAATTTCATCTGCTTTTTACTCTTTGCAACTACTGATATCCGGGCTGTGTCTCTTAATGTGTTACCGTGACACTTCTGATAATATTGTTCAAAATCAGGAAGGTTTCAAAATGAGGCCGACTCCATGGCTTGAGCATATAATCTAGAACAACACTTCAATGCAGTATTGAGGGTGGAGAGTTTTTGTATTCATTCATGGGACATGGGCTTTGCTGGCTGGCCAGTATTTATTGCCCATCCCTAGATGCCCTTGCTCAGAGGGCTGCTGAGAGTCAACCACATTGCTGTAACCCTGGAGTCACATGTAGGCCAGACCAGGTAAGGACGGCAGATTTCCTCCCCTGAAGGACATTAGTGAACCAGGTGGGTTTTTCCGACAATCGGCAATGGTTTCATGGTCATCAGTAGATTCTTAATTCCAGATATTTTTTTATTGAATTCAAATTCCACCACCTGGAATGGCGGGATTCGAACCCGGGTCCCCAGAACATTAGCTAAGTTTCTGGATTAATAGTCTAGCAATAATACCACTAGGTCATGGCCTCCCCTTCTGTCAAAGGTACCATCCTTTGCTTAAGACATTTAATCAAGGCATCATTTTGCTGGTTTAAGTAGATGTTAAAAAGTGTTAAAGATTCCATTGCACAATTTGAAGGGCAAGAATTTTTCCCAGTCATTATTCCTCCCTTAACCAGCTCCATAAACTAGAAAAGCGGAATCTTCCATTTTGCTACCTGGTTGAATTTTGTTAGTGTGTAAAATGCCACTTCTTTTGCTTGCTGATAGCCACTGTAATTCACTGAATGTAAAGTGCTTTGGGGCCTTGAATTGTGATACGGCAAAAAAATAATTTGAAATTCTTTAATAAGCGACTTAGCAAATGTGTTCCATTTACATCTGGAATAAGCTTACAAACAAATGGTCGTGAAAAGATGCTAAGTGCCAACATATCAAATGCCTGCTCTCCAAGCATTCTTATAGTAATGCTAAAAACCCTGCCTCCTCTCCTAGTTTGGCCTGGAAATGACTCCTGTCCAAGTCTGAATGTCACCAGATCATCCAAGGATTTGCAATAAACAGACACCATCTTTGTCCCCATCCAGAGAACAAAGATAAATACGCTGCAAAGAAATCCATGCAGGTAGTTTGCATTTGCCATGTGTGAAATGCACTCCATTCCCTGCACGAACATGTGTCCACTTCACAAAATTCAAAAGCATTCACTAGTGGTGGAAATCTTTAGGACCAAAGATATGAAGCCATCTATTCTTCCGATGCATGCTACATTTACCATACAATCAGACTCCTAATTACTCCTATATTTTGTATTCCAAAATGTTATTTTCTGAAAGAAACCTCTCCAAGTATTGTGAACTTGTAACAGTAGTTGGACTTATTCACCTTAGTTATTTAATAATGTTGGGGCGTTTGGCATGTCATCTGGGCTGTACATCTTGTGATTACTTTTTATTGGGTTAAGTGCCTTGCTAATGCTGCCTGTTCCCAATGTACATCCCTTCACCAGTAAGATTCACTGAAGCTAGCCACTAAGGCGGCCCAATTTCTAACCAGATCTTCTCAGTTGCTGCTCTCTGCAGGTCTGGGAATTTACTCTGGACAGGTGCTGGTACCGGAAGTATTGTGGTACATGATACTCCTGGGTCTGTGGTACCAGCATACATACATTGTAGGCAATATCAAAGCACCTTTTAGCATAGCAACACAGCGTTGGGCACTTCACAGGGGCGATATGGAGGTTGAACAATAGAAAAACTACACGCTGCTAAAGGGATGGGATTTCAAGGGGCATTTGAAAGTCTGGGAAGAGATAGTGAAAGGTGGAGTGGGGCAAGATGGATGACTGAAGGCTATGCCACTTGTAATGGAGTAAAGGGATGAGAAAGGTACAATAGAAGATCAGAGGGTTGGGAAATTAGCTCAAGATAGTCAGAAGCTTTTTCCCCAGGGCGGAAGAGTCAATTACTAGGGAGCAAAGGTTTAAGGTGCGAGGGGCAAGGTTTAAAGGAAATGTACGAGGCAGATTTTGTTTTACAGAGGATGGTGGGTGCCTGGAACTTGTTGCCAGGGGAGGTTGTGGAAGCAGATACGATAGTGACTTTTAAGGGGCGTCTTGACAAATACATGAATAAGATGGGAATAGAGGGATATGATCCCCGAAAGGGTAGGGGGTAGTTCAGGCAGGCAGCATGGTCGGTGCAGGCTTGGAGGGCCGAAGGGCCTATCCCTGTGCTGTAATTTTCTTTGAAAGTAGAAGTTAATGTAGGATGATTTGTTTTTTTAAAAAATTGAATTTGGTACATTGGGAAAAACAAAATACACCAACGAATAGGATGCTGTTTGAAGTTAACTATGTATGATGGAGTGCGCAGGCCAGTGTTCTGTAAACAAGCAAAACAAAAGTCTAACTGTAGAATGAAGGAACCAATGGAAACGTAGAAACAAAAAGCAGAAACTGCCTAACTTACACAGGGGGTTAGTCAGCATCTGAAAGACTGAGGTATCGAACCCGGCCTGCTTTCAGTGTGGAACAGCTGGACGAGTGTTGTGCATTGCTTTGCAGCATAACAGCCAGATCAGAACATTAGCTCTTTGTCCCAATTTCAAAGTTGTAAATGACTCTCATCTCAGTCTGTAAATAAGGAAATGGCTCCCAGTTGTTTATTTACATCGCCAGACAAGAAAAGCAAAGATTCATCGGGAAACATCAGCAGTCTGTGTCATACAAGCTTTCCATTCATTTTCTAACAGCAGTCATTGTTTCTTAATGCCATCAGTACTCAAAGGAACCTTACAAATAATGCAAGGGCAAAACGTGACATTCATGTCAAATACAATCAGAATGTTAAGGGAATTGTCTTGACTGTTTCAGTGATAACCACATCCAAGTGTTTAATGCATCACGCTGGTACCAGTCCTCTCGTTCTTTTTCACTCTTGTAAATCCAGGTTCCAATGGGTGTTCTACGTCAACTACATAGGGCTAGATTTGCTGTTTATCAGTAGTGTGTAAGGCATTATACACTGCTGATAAACAGCAATTGCCTATCATTCTGCCCCAAGAGGAAGGTGAAACAGCAAATGAATTTAAAGAGACATCAAACCAAGCCTACAGATTTTACTACATGCAAACTTGAATGCTGACTAAAAAGAGGCATGCTGCCAAAGCTTTTCATCTTGCACTCGTAAGGGTAGCTCACAAGGATTTTGCTACAGTAATGGCGAACAACAATTTATACTGCATGATACAAGTGCTGATTGATTGGCAAGTGGACTCTGATTCATGTAGACGTCACCAGAGAGAATGCAGCACAGAACACTGTCCAGCTTTGTTCAAATTTAAATCGGGCAGGTTGACTCAGATGGTCAAGGCATTGCCCTGCGGAATGAACTAGGAAATGGCTATCACCCAAGCTCTTGTTTAGTTGAAAAAAGTGCAAAGCTTGCACATGTTCCTTCAATCTGCAAAGGACAGGGCTCTGTTCTATGTGGCTTCTATCATTCATGAGCGAGCTACACTGAGCCAAACTGACAAACTTAAATAGGCTTTCAATGCAAGTCTTAGCACCATCAGGATTGTTTAGCAGGTATTGTCCAATTGCAGAATCACATCTAAAGTTAGACACACTATTTTGGGCTTTGGAAGCATAGACTGGTTGGGTACAATCAATATTGCGCCTGTTGTGAACAGCCAAAGGCATGTGCCGTTTGATATGATCCACCAATCATCGGGATATATGGCCTGGCATCATGCAAGCACTGCAATTCATATACAAAACTGCTCATTTGTGTGATTGGCATCCTGTTGATGGAGAATACCACTCGTGTTGCTACTACATAGTAACAAAGTGCAATGGCTGGCTTCACCTGTTGCTCAAATTGTTTGAGACACTTTACCCTTCCAGACTAATCGGAGGCAGACTGGACACTTTTCAGGACCAAAAGTGGTGGCCTTAGACTCATGAGTTTGCGTGATATACAGCAAACAATCTGTTGCATACTACCAACTGACTATTCACATTCAAACTTTTCAGAAGGAACACACAAACTGACTAAACTGTTAGACATTGCTAATTTCAGGGCATAACAGTTGACACAAAAGAACAGCATAAGAGTTGTTCACAGTATTATTCTAATTCCAGACTTACTAGCTCAATCCCAAATACAAAACCAATAATTGGAGGAGCATTAAAATTGGGTTTAGAATAAAAGGAGAGGAAAAAAAAACAGTGGGCATTTGCATGTGTCAAAGCAATTCCTCAAGAAAATATTTACATGGTTGGGCAGTGGACAGCACTGGACAGACGGTCAGCACTTCTCAGACTTAACCTACAGTGAGTTATAAAAGAGAAAACGCACAAGGTGAAAGGAATAGCTCATTGGAAAGACATTCACTGCTCGCTGGTGATCTGGGAAAATACAAAACCAGTTCTCGTCTCCATGCAATGACAGCACGGTGGCACAGTGCTTAGCACTGCTGCCTCACAGTGCCAGGGACCTGGGTTCGATTCCCGGCTTGGGTCACCACCTGCGTGGAGTTTGCACATTCTCCCCATGTTTGTGTGGGTTTCCTCCGGGTGCTCCAGTTTCCTCCCACAGTCCAAAGATGTGCGGGTTGGGTGGATTGGCCATGCTAAATTGCCCCTTACTATCATGTGGACCAGATAGGGCAAATGCATGGGGTTACAGGAATAGGGCCTGGGTGGGATTGTGGTCAGTACAGACTCGATGGGCCGAATGGCCTCCTTCTACTGTAAGATTCTATGGGATTAACACTACATTCTATAAGATACTGAAGGCTAAATGAAAGCAAGGAAGTAAACACCATGCTCCAGCTCAAAATTTAAACAGCAGTCCAATATTAAGACACAGTGGAGTCTGTGCGTTTCCAAAAGCATTCAGTTAAATATAAATCAGTCGTGACCAAGGGACCCATGAGTCACAAAATTTAGTTTTATTGCTCTTCCCTCTGACTTGCAGTGCCTTCATCCTCCACCACAGTCAAAGTTGCCATTGATATCAGCATCTCGGAATAAATGTTCGGAGACTAACCCCGGGACCAGTTAAATTAACAGTGCTAGCACACTTCTATAAGTCAAGGCTGAGAGAAACAAAGCATTAAGTTACTCCATTTTACTTTTCAATAGACCGGCTGCTGCTTCCTCAGATTGGAGCCTTGCACAGTTAAATGGAGCAGCAATTAGTAAGTGAATAATCAGATCATCCAAGCTTAAAGGTATGTTGTTTGATGGTGCCGGCGTTTTGTTTGCAATAAATGTTGAGTTAAAAGTGAGCAGATTTTCACAGTACAACTGTATCCCAGCTCATAGCCGATTACAACATCCTAAAAGAACACGCTTCTCAGAGATTATAAATTTTTAGCCCATTAATTCAAATTTACAACACAACTTATTAGAAGTGTGTAGAATTCAGACTTCTGTCTTACCCATACCAGAGTCCTTCTTTGTGCCGTCAGATATTATTTCCACATGATCACTGTCCACGTCATAACTGAAGAAGTCATTCAGATAAGTCTTTGACCTCTGCCCACCAAATACGTAAAGGCACCGGTTTTTCTGAAACAGAAGAAAATTTGGTTTTGGGGGAAAAAAATCATTGTGGAAAAGCCCACATTCATATGTACAATCCTGTTCCAGGAAGGGAGTGAAGGAAACACGAGCCCAGCTGCTTGTCAACAGGGCTACAGATAAACATCTTATACTTGTACAAATCTAATACAGCACAAGGTTGAAATGGTTCTGGAATTGATAATTCAACCCAAGGCATGAGGCAGAACACACAGCAAAGCACAAATGCCCATCCAAGTAAACGCAAATCAAGCCCCACAGCGATGCTAATTTAAATGCACTCTACAAATAATTCACCCTCAGCATTTCCACAAACCATGGTACCAATCTCAACAGCACTGCAGGTTATGAGAAACAGAAGTCATCCCAGTTAAATTCCTCTTCTTTCCAAATCCAATTTACAAGCAGCTGTTTCAGCGCAAAAGATCTCCCCATAATCCATAAAAAGGCAACTTCATTAAACTCCCTCAAAAAGTCAAAACATCATAAAGAATTATGAAAATGATTTCTCATTAAATGCTGCTTCAAAGGAAATTACTCTATTCGGGTATTTGAGGCAGCTGGAGACAAAATGGTCCGATAAAATTGTTTTCGCAAGTCTGCAACCTCAACTGTGTCTAACTCCCTCAAGTCTGGCATAGCAGCTTCAATCAGTGCCTCCCCACTCTGCACACCCGCTGTTAAAACAAGGTAAGTCAAATGGAGCAGTCCAGAAGCTCTCAAGTAACAGTGCTGAAATCCCACAGAATTGTTTTCAAACAGGAGCCTTCAATACTCAACTCGTATTTAGTATTCCCAGGCTGAAGTACTACCGATTGTTTTCAAGCCATCAAATGAATGCCAAGACTGCAACCGGGAGAAGAAACTGGGGCTTAAGAGCTGTTCCCTGCCATTTTCCTAGATATTGCTTCATTATTGAGAATGGAGCTGAAAATCATACATTGTCAGCAAAGAACCCTTCCTACACTCAAGTTCAAAGGGAGCACCACTGATGAAACAACTGTAAATGGCTGGGCCAGGGATATTCTCTTGACAAACTCACAACAGTGATATTGTGGAGCTGTGATGAATGGCATCAAAAATGATATCATCCTTCCTTAGATCACATGAGGCATCCTGCAGCAAGCTCAGTACAAAGGCAAACTATTGATTTCTTTCACGGATACAAATACAGCTGATTAACACCTCTCAATACCATAGCTCACCATACCTCTCAGTCACATTGCAAAAACAAAATACAGGAGCTTCCATACACCATGTGAAAGAAAAATATATTCTACCTTGCTGGGTTGAAAAGCATTAAGTGAATGCAACCGGGTGCAAACGTCTTGGCAGAAATTGCAAGTGCAGAAATTCAGGCAGCTGGCTTCGTTGTTAAATGCCAAAAACATATTATATAATGAAAATAAGTCAGAATGAGTGGAATATCTATGATCTCAGATTTCTCCAATTTTCACAGCCTACATTCTGCTCTTTGTACACACCTAAAGAGTAGTCAAAGAGTGAAAATGCCAAAGATGATTAGATTTGTTCATGACGGGATGTATTTTTGTCACAGGCCAGAAATTATTCATAAGAAACAGAATTTATTAACTTACAATGTGAAGATGCGCAAATTAAGATACTGCAATCCACTATCAGATGTATATATTTTTGAAGGTCACTTCAAACAAACAGCAAGTCTTCAAACAACATTTTTGTTCATATTGCAATTGACCTCTGATCCCATGTTAACATGTCACTGCAAAGCCAGTGTTCAACACAGATGATCCATGTTTGGCGACATTGCTGGGGAATTCAATATGCAACAATTTCCGTGGCACTGGAATCCAACACATTTATAATTGCCCACAGGCTTTCGAGACTGACAGCATCAAGGAGGATACACCGACATAAAAGTCACAATGAGCCACAAGAAGTTTCCCAAAACACAAAGTAGTTAATCCTACACTAATGCTTGGCTGTGTAACAGTAAAATCTTCATTGTTTAGCCTATTGGAGCAGGTTTTAAATGGAATTGGAAAGTACTGCAACTTTATAGCTGAGAACTATGAGTATCAAACAATGCAATGCTACTCAGAGATTCCTAGCTGAACTGTACTTAAGGCATTATTGAAATTTTTTGGATGGTCCCTCTGATCTGTGGATTCCTGGTTACTGGTATGGGTGACGGTCCGCCCTTAGACAGACTGCAGTCAGACTCTGGCACTGCTTAAAACAGGTTTGGTTAGCACACAAATTGGTCAGAGTGGGCATGTTGCTCCTCAACAGTGTGTGCGCCAATGTCTGTCTCTCTAATGCAGATAATATACTTGGGTGGAGGTAGAGGGTTCACAGAATGGCTAAAGCAATCTGTTACATCGATGATGTATCACTGATATCATGTACTAGAATCTCTCTTTAGAGATGGAAAAGATATTGAAGATCTGAAATTCTGATGAATCTGGACGATGAAAGAGAAAGTGACAAAATCCCAGGAGTTTCAGGAAAAGAAACAGCCTGCATGGGAGTTTCCAGTGGAAATATTCCGCCTTCAGGATTCCAAAACAGACTGATGTCATTGCTGTTTGTGCGGTTTTACTGGTAGGAACATTGAGGTTGCAATTATCTCGTTGACAGTAATGTCTGTAGTGAAAAAATAAATTTGGCTCCCGTGAAACTGAGATGCTTGAGGAGTTATAAAGTAATATTTAAATACAGCTGTTTAAAGTACTCAACTGAGGATTGTTATAAGTCCAGTGTCCCATAGTTAATTAACATGAAGTAAAAATCTCCACTGCCAAGCTTAAGAGCGGGCATTAAAATACTTACAGTATGAAAAAGCATGCAGTGCCCAATCCTAGACTGTACATCCTCTGGTCCAGCATTGCATGAGTCTTCCCGAAGTAGCTTCCAAGTATTAGACAGACAATGGTAAGCAAAAAGTCCACTGAATTGCGGTTCATTAGCTCGGGTGTCATCAACATTTCCATTGCAAGTTAATATCCTTCCTCCAAACGTGTAAATCATGTGTTTCTCAGAATCCATGCACATCTAAGAAGAAGAAATATTATTTTTGATGTCAGCTTTATCAGAATAAAAATTAAGTCAGCTGCATGTTAGCTTTAATCCTGCCCCCATAAAAGTAATTTAGGAAGCTTGAGTTAGTTTAAATCTTTGAAGGAAGGAAGAAAAAGAAACAGGTTATCTTAGCTCATCATAAGCATGCATGCTTGATTATGAATTAAATTACATTCGTGATGGCGAAAAAATAACCTCCCTGTGGTTACTTTCAGATGAAGAAAATGGAGAGATCTAAGATTATAAAAAACCCTTAGAAAAACAGACTTTTAAGTGAGGCTTAAAACTGACATTTATAATGAAGACAAGCTAACAAGAGCTAGTAAATAGAGTTTCCACATCCCAGTGTATCATACCTGATGATCAAACACCAACTTTGGCCCGCCATCAGTAGCCGTATCTTCACTTAACAGTGTCCATTTATTAGTATCTATGTCATAGCGATAGAAGTCACTCTTCAGAGACTTGCTATTCCTCACAGAAGAATCTAAGTAACGACCCAGTGTGTATATCTGTCTCCGTGTTGTGTCAATACACATCTTGTGGCAAGACCTAGCACTTGGGCCACTCTAAAAAGAAAAATGAAAGAAGGGATGGCAAGTTAGAGGAAAAGGACTACGAAATGCATTTTAAATAACACAAGCCATGATGTGGAGATGCTGGCATACTGACTGGGGTGGGCGCAGTAAGAAGTCTCACAACACCAGGTTAAAGTCCAATAGGTTTATTTGGAATCACGAGCTTTTGGTGCGCTGCTCCGAAAGCTCGTGATTCCAAATAAACCTGTTGGACTTTAACCTGGTGTTGTGAGAATTATCATAAATAATACAAGTTCGAACAACAATATGCAAGCCATCATCTTCAAACATGGCACTGCAATATTCCAAATAACAGGTTGAAAATTTATTCATAGCAACCGCTGCAAAATAAAATACAATTGCAATTGAACCTACAGTACTTCTTTCATGAATACTGACATTCCAGAGTACTATTTGGAGTAAACTAATGAATGAAACAGCTGCAACTATCACTGATCCCTTATTGTTCAGCGCACACGTAAAATATTCCTTTAAAGCCAACCTGATGTCTTAGTACCTTTCAAAACATACGATATAATGTTCGCATTCATCAGGGCAATAATGGTGCGACAAAAAGCACTGAACATTTCAAATAATGATTTCTACCTTGGTAGGTAGTTGTTTAATGCTTATTAGTATTCTTGCTTCAGATTTTCTTGCTGAATTAGTGGCCTTGGTCATGACTACCATGAAGGTAACTGCTTCATACTGTACAGAAATTAAACTGGAAGCAAGCACCTGCTGATTCACCACCTTTGATTTAATTTGTCACATGTATTAACCTACAGTGAAAAGTATTGTTTCTTGCACACTTTACAGACAAAACATATCGCTCATAGAGAAGGAAATGAGAGAGTGCAGAATGCAGTGTTACAGTCATTGCTTGGGTGTGGAGAAAGATCAACTTAATGCAAGGTAAATCCATTCAAAAGTCTGATGACAGCCAGGAAAAAGCTGTTCTCGAGTCGGTTGGTACGTGACCTCAGACTTTTGTATCTTTTTCCCGACGGAAGAAGGTGGAAGAGAGAATGTCCGGGGTGCGTGGGGTCCTTAATTATGCTGCTGCTTTGCCGAGGCAGTAGGAAGTGTAGACAGAGTCAATGGATGGGAGGCTGGTTTGCGTGATTTGCCTCTTTCAACTGATCTGAAAAAACATGGATGAGGGTTTGAGCGGCAGGTGGCTGGTGGGAGGACCAGGGCTGCAGAATGTTTTAACATGTGCCTCAGGGGAGGGCAAAACCTAATTTTAACACCACGTCTGAAAGCACCACCACTGTAAATACAATACCCCCTCCAGTGAAGTAATAATCTAAATTAGGGCCCATACATCTACATCGTGGCTATCGTGGTGCAATTTGGGCTTAGTTGGCCTATAGTTTCATCTGTTGTTACTTTTTCTTTGCCATGAGGAAGTCTGGAGGAAGGATCCTCGTGTGGCACAACATCAACATTGTCATCTACGTGCTTATCGAGTGTTCCCACAATCAATCAATCCAGAGTACATTTTCAGAAGAATATCAAAACTTGCACAATATATTTAAACTATTTAGACTGATATATCTATCTAGACTGAGGGCAGCACAGTGGCACACGGGCAGCACAGTGGCACACAGGCAGCACAGTGATTAGCACTGCTGCCTCACAGTACTAAGGACCTGGGTTCAATTCCCAACTTGGGTCACTGTGCGGAGTCTGCACGTTCTCCCCATGTATGCCTGGGTTTCCTCCGGATGCTCCGGTTTCCTTCCACAGTTTGAAAGACGTGCTGGTTAGGTACATTGGCCATGCTAAATTCTCCCTCAGCTACCCGAACAGGCACTGGAGTGTGGTGACTGGGGAATTTTCACAGTAACTTCATTGCAATGTTAATGTAAACCTGCTTGTGACACTAATAAGTAAACTTCAGGCTTTATTTCCCTTTTCGCTCTGAAAAACAAAGTGCATAGGCAATGCAAATCTATTTGCTTTTCTTAAAAGGAGCAATTAATTCCATTACTTCAGAAGAGACTAATAATAGCAAATCTTAGGATAGCACACAGGTCTGCTCAGCATGTGTGGAGATGAGTAAAAATTTTTATATAAACATTTAATTTACACGGCAAACATGTCTTTATAACTCAATGAACCTTAGAACAACTAACAGTTAGGAATTATTTCCACACACCATGCCAGGATCAAATCAACTTTAAAAACTCAACATGACAAAAAGAGTGAATTGCAGCTTAACCAATTAGAAAAAGATTATTGCTTAATCTGAACTGAATAGGATGAGAATTCTACGCATGCCCATGATCTGGTATCTCAATGATACACAAGACCTCAACACAGTTTGCATGAGGAACTAGTTTAACAATTGCAGGTGCAATCCACTATTTATATTAAAAAGCTGCATCGGCAATAGCACCAATGAAAAGTGTGCAATACCACCTAGTATTAGCACCAGTATGTTGCTGGATGGGAGGCAGTGACTTTCATTAACATTGCAATGCTTTTGAACAACCCCTAGTCAGGGACAGACCTGTAACCGCATGTACTACGTAGCCCAATTTGCTCCCTAAATGCAACCAAATTTGAGTAAGTGTCTATAACCGTACTGCAAGATTTCTCCCTCATTTCAAATTATGGCATGACAATATTATATGCCCACCATTGCACTTGACTGAAATTCCACAGCGACGCCTGGCTAAAGTTATACCCAGTGGTCTTTTATGTTTTTAAGTGCGGGACCTTGATGCTAAGCAACATACTTTGACTTTGGCACTTAGTACTTGACCACACATAGGTCAGGGAATAGTAGACTGTTAGAGTAAAACTTGTCTGGTCTCATTGCACACCAGCATCAAATTTTCCATTGCATGCACCAACCATCCTTGCGGTATAAGGGACAGTCAATTTAATGCTACCGATTTTGGAAAGTTTCTGTTGTGTAATTGCATGAAAGACTTACATTTATACGATGGCTTTCATGGCCTCAAGTCATCCAAAAGCGCTTCAGTCAATTAAGTACTTCTGAAATGTAGTCACTGTTCTAACTTAAGAAATGCAGCAGTAAATTTGCACAGACTGAGCTCCTACAAATAGAAGTGTGGTATTGGCCAGGTAATCTGTTTTTAGCAATGCTGACTGAAGAATTAAATTTGGCTAGGACTAGGAAGGGGATGGAAGCTGCCTAAATTAATCTCACAAAAGATTTTGAACTAATTTCCAGCACTGATGTGAGAGAGGGGTAGGGAAGAGGGATAGCTGGAAACAACTTTACTATCCATTTTAAATTTAAGTTTTTTAAAGTTTATTTGTTAGTGTCACAAGTAGGCTTACATTAGTTCTGCAATGAAGTTACTATGAAAATCTCCTAGTCGTCACACTCCCTGTTCAGGTACACTGAGGGAGAATTTAGCACGGCCAATGCACCTAACCAGCATGTCATTCAGACTGTGGGAGGAAACCGAGAACCCGGAGGAAACCCACGCAGACACGGGGAGAATGTGCAGACTCCGCACAGACAGTGACCCAAGCCGGGAATCGAACCCAGGTCCCTGGTGCTGTGAGGCAGCGGTGCTAACCACTGTGCCACCGTGCTGCCCCCAATTTGTGAAAAAAACTCAGTGGTTTACTTGCATTCAGTCAGTCCTTACAACATTCTGTGCAAAATAATCATGTAGACAATACATTGTTGTTTTATAGAATCACCAAGACAAACCTGTACTTACAAACAAAGAACACAGTGAAGCAAGGTCACTTGTGATCAGCCTGTTGGTTTGAGTTGTTGCTACAACAAAGTTATAATCACAGGCAAATCAGACTGCCATTTGAAGAAGATGTGAAGGTGAGCAAAGAAACCAAATCAGTGCTGTTGAAGCAATGCTACCAATATTGCTTTCCAAACCGTTACCAAAGTACAGGAAGAGTTTAATGAGGAGAAAGGGAAGGGGGAGAATGGAAGAAACCATCAAATTATTAACACAGCAGCTTCACAATTATTTAGGTCAAGTGCAGTTGGTGTTTTAGTAAAGTTGTATGAGTTTCGTAACCATTGGAGATCTAAAACCACGAAGTTAAATTTTGGATGGTCGCAGACTCAATTCAAGAAATTAATTGCATTATGTACTGTACTCAAATGAAAACTCAATAATCCAAATTCAAGTCCTCAAAGCATGCAGTTGTTTTAAAGAGACTACGAGCAAAAGGACAGCACGCTTGCTGTGCTTAGGAATTTGACTAATCGGCTGGACTATTTCCCGATAATGGTGCAGTTATTTAGTCAGCCACTAATATTCTTGTGTGATGATGGAATGGAAAAGCAGATCAGGAATAACGATAAAATAACATTCACGAAAACGAGCCCTGTTGGCCAAGAGTCCTGACCAATAAGTATCGCTTAACCAAAATCACTAAAACAGGATATCTGGTCCCAACCTCATTGCTGGGATTCTGCTGTCTGCAAATTAGCTGCTGTGTTTCCTGTATTATAGTGATGAGATTTCAGAAGTACATCATTGGCTGAAAATGTTGTGACATCTTAAGAACATGAGAGGTGCTGCATTAATTCAAATTATTTCATTAATCTTTCACCTTTAGTGTACACTTTTAATCATTATTTGTCCAGGCACCATTAATGATTGAACACAGGCATTTTTATGTTTCAGTATTTTTGCCAACATCTGAAATGTTGAGTTATTGGCAGACTTAGGCCTGATGGTGGAGCCCAAGCATTATAAACACCAGCAGTTCAATTGAGAATTTGCAGCTGTCCTGATGTGGGCATCTGATGTGGCCTCCTCATGCTCCTATCTTCTATGTAACTGCGCTGGTCATTGTGGCATGAGACCAAACACATAATCTCATTTGAATTTTAACCCCAGTTTGTCAATTAATGGCATCGAGCAGTCCTGCAACTGAGAATCAAGGCTTAACACTGAAGTTCATCCCTGAGATTAGTTTTTGAGGTGGAGGGGGAAAACATGAGTAAAGATTTGCCAGGGTTCTTGCCCCCCACTCCACCTCCAATGAGAAAAAAACCCTGTGGGTGAGTCTTCCTATAAGTAACTTGGATCACCTTAGAGTGTTGGGGGACTGGGTGGGTCAGCTGGGGGGGGGGGGGGGTGAAAGAAGAGAGAGAGAGGGGGAGAGAGAGAGAGACAGAAGCAGAAAGCGAATTCCCCATTGGTTCAACCACTGGCTTGGGCTGCCATTAGTCAGCATATTCAGGACAACAGGGTGAAAAATATCCAAAGTTAGCAAATCTTTAAAAGTTTAATGGCTTCAGCATTTGCCATTGATTGACATCAAACAATTTAATTGCTTGTGAACAGTGCCAAGAAAACACTAGAAATGAAGTGTTCCTCTCTCCATCTGCGTTATGCAAGATGATCCAGGATTTCAACCAGGCAAAGCTAATGGCCCTCCCCGACATTCTTGATCAAAGGATTCTATAAGCACTTTTGTACACTAAAATCTAGCACCACAGGGACAGAAAGGAACCAAGTTTTGGAAATAATTATCCTACAATACAAAATACAGTACTGAGCTTTCACTCTTCAACTTGAAAGAATAGTTATTTTAAAATCCGCTCTGACAATGCTTTAATGGAGCTTTATACAAACAGAGGTGCTCAGAGTAATCCTTCAGATCCTTGGTTTAAATTCATCAGCTTGTGCTGAATTGCCTGAGGCAGTCAGGAGTGTCAACACCGCTCCTCTATTAGGATAGCCTTAAAAGTTTTTTTTTAAAATCGGGTCAGTCACTAAGGCTGAGCTAAAGCACATTCTCCCTCAAATGCCACCCACTCGGTCCCAAACTTGCACCAACGGTGGAAAACATAACTCGCTTAACTTAAAAAGTAAGTACTACAAAGCTCTTGAGCAATTCTCACTCAATTTGTGAGCCATTTCCCTTCATAAACTTTTACATTCAAAAATATTCTATTCAGCATATATACCAGGGTATGTCCTGATACAATGTGCGCCATTTTTAACCCACGCAGACACGGGGAGAATGTGCAAACTCCGCAAAGACAATGACCCACTGTGAGGCAACAGTGACAACCACAATGCCACCGTGCCACTTCACTTTTTCAGACATGCAAATAACAATTGCTGCAGAACTTGGCAAATTTATAAATTTGCAAATTAATACAACTGTGCTCCATCATTGAATGCCAATGAATAGACGTACCCTATCTTGCGGTAATGTTGAGGTCTGTTTGCAGCTATTATAAAGACAAATTTACTAATCTCTTTCCTTCAATCTGCTGAAGCCTTAAACTTCACGTTCGGAGGCAAATGTAGCTTTACCACGATCCGAGAGACAAGTAAAAGAACAACAAACTTACATTTATGTCTTTCATGACCTCACGACTTCCCGAGATGCTTTAGTGAGTAAAGTACTTCTCGGAAACATGCTAACTGTTGCAATGTAGGGAATGCGGTGGTAATTTGCTCGCAACAAAGTCTCTCAAACCGTGGTAATGATCAGACAATCTGCTTCAGTGATATTGGTTAAGGGATAAATGTTGGCCAAGATATTTCACTCTTCTTCAAAATTGTGTCATGAACTCTTTCACATCTGTCAGAGGGCAAACGGGGCCTTGCTGAAATATCTCATCTGAAAGATAACACTTCAATTTTATTCATTCCTGAGCTTTCTTTGCTACTTTCCACATTTTGTTCGACACAGGAGATTCCTACAGCAAATAGGCATTTCTTAAGAGACCATAAGATATAGGAGCATAAATATCCCATTCGGCCCATCGAGTCTGCTTCACCATTCAATCATGGCTGATCACCTCAAAACCATTCTCCCACCTTTTAACCACAACCTCTGATCCCCATACCAATCAAGAACCCCTCTATCTCTGTTTTAAAAACACTCAATGACCTGGCCTCCACAGCCTTTTGCGGCAATGAATTCCATAGATTCAGCACCCTCTGGCTGAAGATTGACATGATTTCAGATGTACATGCTTCGCAAGAACACAATTCTGACTAGTGGTCTGTACCCAAGATGTTGGGATTGTCTTTTCCCTTTTAAGGTGATGTCAAATTTGTGCAAAGCAATTTATAGGTTTTGTTCCTGTATTTACAATCTCTTCTGTCAGAATGCTTTCCATGCATGTTAACTGGCCTTCCTTGACCACTTTCAATTTTCTTTTAATGAATTTCCAAAGCCTCATTAAGGCAACCTTTATACAATCACCCACACATTTCCATTTCTTTAAAACACTTAATGGCCTTTTTGCTGAACTTAAGTCCATCGACTCTTCTGACAGACTTTAATATTCCACATTATTGATTTTGCCCGTTGTTCTTGTTTTCCATTTCATGCAGCCCATAATGGGTCTCTTAGCACCACACTCCCAGTTCTGGTAGAGGAAGGATATATTGGCCTTGGAGGGAGTGCAGAGAAGGTTCACCAGGTTGATACCAGAGATGAGGGGTGTTGATTATGAGGAGAGACTGAGCAGATTGGGTTTGTACTCATTGGAATTTAGACGGCTGAGGGGGGATTTTATAGAGACCTATAAGATAATGAAGGGGCTGGATAGGGTAGAGGTGGAGAGATTCTTTCCACTTAGAAAGGAAGGTAGAACTAGAGGGCACAGCCTCAAAATAAAGGGGGGTCAGTTTAGGACAGAGTTGAGGAGGAACTTCTCTCAGAGAGTGATGAATGTCTGGAATTCTCTGCCCACTGAAGTGGTGGAGGCTACCTCGTTGAATATGTTTAAATCACGGATAGATGGATTCCTGATCGGTAAGGGAATTAGGGGTTATAGGGATCAGGCGGGTAAGTGGAACTGACCACTTCAGATCAGCCATGATCTTATTGAATGGTGGGGCAGGCTCGAGGGGCTAGATGGCCTACTCCTGCTCCTATTTCTTATGTTCTTATGTTCTTATCTGCATTTCTGGAATTTTCTGTTTTTATTTCAAGTTTACAGCATTCGCTGCCCTATTTTTCAGAGTCTTGCCACTCCCAAGTTCTCTTGATTGGTAATATTCTCGACTCTGATTCAGAATGTTGCGTGTAGATTCAAACTCTATTCCCAGACAACAGCACATTACCTACGTTGTCAGTTCAGTGCACTTCTAAGGGTGTTATATGCTGTCGGGGTGCTGTTTCTCAGATATTGTCCAACTAGATAAGCGTGAAAGCTCCCACAACACTATGCAAAGAGAAGCAGCAAGTTCTTCCAGTAACCCAGTGGATCTAACTCCAACCAGCACCACAGACTAACACATCTGCTAATTGCAGGACCTCGCTGCAGTCAAATTGGCTGCAATGCTTGTCTACACAATATAGACTACCCTTCAAGTGTAATTCATTGGTTGTTAAAAGCTTTGGGATTTCCTGGAGACATAAGGCACTAGATAAATGCCAGTTCCTAGCTTCCCTTACATTGACTATGGCAAGGTCTGCAAGACATAACAGGCTACAAGATGAAGGCATGTAAAATCGCCAGCTCCAACGCACCCCTCCCTGATGAGCTCAATGCATTCTACGCCCATTTTGAGCAAGAGGTCAGTAAAAGCATGACCTCCACCCTGGAAGCCTTGGATGAACCTGTATCGGAGGTCATCATTGCAGATGTCAGAGCAGCTTTCTCAAAGTTCAACCCATGGAAAGTGACTGGCCTGGATGGGGTACCCGGACGGACACTCAGATCCTGCACATATCAGCTGGCGGAGGTATTCGCAGACAGCTTCAACCTCTTTTTACAACAATCTGAGGTCCCTATCTGCTTCAAGACGACGACCATCATCCCAGTACCAAAAGAAAAGCCAAGCAGCGTGCCTTAATGACTATCGTCTGGTGGCTCTGGCTTCCATCATTATGAAGTGCTTCGAAAGGCTAGTCATGGCACGAACCAATTCCAGCCTCCCGGACCTGCCTGGATCCACTACAGTTTGCCTACTGCCGCAACAGATCCACAGCAGACACCATATCCCTTCCCTGCATTCAACCCTAGAACACCTGGATAATAAAGACACCCATGTCAAACACCTATTTATTGACTACAGCTCAGCCTTCAACAACATTATTCCTACGAAACTAATCTCCAAACTCCGTGGCCTGGGCCTCGGCCCCTCCCTCTGCAACTGGATCCTGAACTTCCGAACTACAGACTACAATCAGTAAGGATAGGAACAACACCTCCTCCACGATCATCCTCAACACCTGTGCCCCACAAGGCTGTGTTCTCAACCCCTTATGACTGTCTGGCCAAATTCCTCTCCAACACGATTTTCAAGTTTGTTAATGACACCACCGTAGTGGGTCGGATCTCAAACAATGATGAGACGGAGTACAGGAAAGAGATAGAGAATCTGGTGAACTGGTGCGGTGACAATAATCTTTCGTTCAACGTCAACAAAACAAAGGAGATCGTCATCGACTTCAGGAAGCATAGTGGAGAACATGCCCATCTACATCAACAGGGACGAAGCAGAAAGGGTGGAGAGCTTCAGGTTTTTAGGTGTCCAGATCACCAACAACTTGTCCGGGGGCATGCCGACACCATAGTTAAGACAGCCCACCAACGCCTCTACTTTCTCAGAAGTCTAAGGAAATTTGGCATGTCTGCTACGACTCTCACCAACTTTTACAGATGCACCATAGAAAGCATTCTTTCCGGCTGTATCACAGCTTGGTATGGCTCCTCATCTGCCCAACACCACAAGAAACTACAAAAGGTCGTGAATGTAGCCCAATTCATTACACAAACCAGCCTCCTATCCATTGACTCCATCTACACTTCCCATTGCCTTGGCAAAGCAGCCAGCATAATTAAGGACCCCACACACCCCGGACATTCTCTCTTCCACCTTCTTCCGTTCGATAAAAGATACAGAAGTCTGAGGACACGTTCCGACCGACTCAAGGACAGCTTCTTCCCTGCTGCCGTCAGACTTTTGAATGGACCTACCTTGCATTAAGTTGATCTTTCTCTACACCCTAGCAATGACTGGAACACTACATTCTGCATTCTCTCGTTTCCTTCTCTATGAACGATATGCTTTGTCCGTATAGCGTGCAAGAAACAATACTTTTCACTGTATACTAATGTAACCCCCTGCTGACCACTATATGGGGCTACTATTTAAAGATTCAATCAACAGGATCCCAAATTCCTAGCGGTTGATGTTGATTTGGCTAATTCCCTGTTTACCCATAAATGTCAGTACTGTAATCGGAATATCAAAAATAAATTTAATAACAATGTAATTAACAGACATAAAACAGTGAGCTCTGATCTATAACCGTTGGGGCCCATCCGTTGGTGCACACATGGGGAAACTCATCCTCAGTAACACATTTGTAGACACTGTTCCAGTTGGATTGTATAGTCCCCACCAGTTACTCACGACACACACACACAGTCCAGAAGAGACACACGTGTGGAAGATGATGCCGCAGGAGGCAGAGGTGCCGCGAGCTATCCGTGCAGCAAAGTAGGTCGAGTGCGCTGAAGGCTGTCCTCCTCGGCAGTAATGAAAAGAACAGGCAGGAGAACGCCTGGCTGCCTCTCACTCCAAACCGAATTCTCACTGCCTTGAAAAAGCTCTCTCTCTCCACACTCCCTCTTCAGCTCTGCCTCTTCAGCTCTGCAGCTGCTTCACTTCCTGGCGCCTTTTTGTCCTCCCGCCCCCAGAGCAATCCCATTGGCCCAGCCCACATCACTCAACCAACAGCATCCTGTTCACAGCACCCGCCCGGCAAACAAGACACTGAAACCCACAAGGGACAAAGAACACTGGTAAATGTCTTCCCCACAAATTTTCCTCAGTCCCTTACACTAATACATGCGGCAATAATAAATAAAATCAAAATTCGTATTTTAAGCAAAGGGCTTATAAAAAAAGAGCTACTGAAGCTCTTGGCTCAGAATAATTTCTATCATCACTGGTATGTTGTGTGTGAACTCCTATGTTGCCAACTGGACACATGCACCAAGAGCACAGCCACGATCAGAGTTGTCACGGGAGCTGCTGAAGGAATTACTAAGTGAGCTGGCCCATAACCTTTTCTGTTAGGACTGCCACACTGGGACAAATGGAAAGAATAATTTTGTGTTACAAATCTTGAATAGGCTTCTTTCTCCTTTCAATTATTTGCCTGCATCAGTCCAACATTTTGATATTAGCAATCAGGTACAGCAGTAAGACACAACTATGTGAGCAAGTGGTTTGTCAGCAATTATCATTTAGCAGCAAGTGGCATGCCGCAAGTCCAGACAATTGATGCAGGTAGTTGCAATGGAAATTAGGCAGTGAATTTAATTTCCCAAGGTTAGAAACCGCAACTGTAATTGCCGCGAAGAATTATCGGCTGTACCAATGCTTAAAGATGCAAAACTTCAAAACTATTCAAACTACAGCAAGAGTGTAGGAAAAATCCTTTGTGAAGATTTTCAGATGACCCACACCAATCTAATTGGTAAAGTCACTAGTTTGTGGCAGGTCAAATGCACATTTTACATGGAACTCCCCCTTGTATAAAAAAAAAGAATTGTCAATTTACTAGCTGGAATTGAATTTTAAAAAGGCTAAAGCCACATTCCAATTGATTACTTCAAAGCACAAAGATGGCTGCATATTTACATCACTGTACTTTCTATATTGTAAAGCCACTGACATGGAGAGAGGGGCAACAGAGCATGACCAGGACCAATTGCCTTGAAAGAGTATGAATGGGAGCCATTCCTTAACCCATTCGGAAAGCATCCAATCACCTGGATACTCAACTTGGTGGAAACAAACTATTAGACCGCCAACTCTTGGGCAATAGGGCTCTGGCTATGAAAGGAATTTGCCCAGACTTATTCTAATCATATAAACCAGGCAACTTGAATCCACTAGCCATTACCATACTTTGGTCACTGTGCAGTTACAGATAGGGTCATGTGACAAGCCAGCTAACCCTTCACATGTTTAAGCATTTGTTTTCTCTGCAGACCAGAGCACAAGAAAATTAGATCCTGAAGAAGCGAGACTGAGTAGCTTCCCTCTCGCTCTCTCTATCCAACTTCCAAGTTTCAAAGCCGGTTTACTAATTTTTGACTATCCATGTGCCGTAGACAGAGTTTTAATAAACTCAACAGCAGTTGTTGCCAGGAGAAAAGATAAACCACCTGCCAACATCTTCAAACCCCTTGATGCTGAAACCAGCAGGACCAGCGAGCCCAGCCTGCATCCACCCAAAACATCAGCCCACGATAACCAGATCATTTTTAATATTTAGTAGATTTAAAATATCGTTTAATCTACCCACTGCAGTACGGTCAAAGTAACACCAAAGCAGGGATCAAGAAAAAAATGGTACTGCAACTTTTGAAGTCGAGATGCCAACTGGGCAGCACGGTAGCACAGTGGTTAGCACTGCTGCTTCACAGCGCCAAGGACCCAGGTTCGATTCCCGGCTTGGGTCACTGTGTGTGGAGTTTGCACATTCTCCCTGTGTCTGCGTGGGTTTCCTCCGGGTGCTCCGGCTTCCTCCCACATCCTGAAAGATGTGCTGATTAGGTGCATTAACCCGAACAGGCGCTGTGGTGACTAGGGGAATTTCACAGTAACTTCATTGCAGTGTTAATGTAAGCTTTACTCGTGACTAATAAATAAACTTTAATTTAACTTGCTGCTCAATGGCAATTGGGACCCTATGGGCAATTCTAACTCGGCTCACGCGGAGCATGAAAAGTGGCAGAGGTCTGTTTCTGTGCTGTAAATTTTTAAACTAGACGTTTGCACTGCACAGAGGTACAACCGAACTTTTAACTTTTTCTTTTAAATTGAACAAAGCACCTTTCAATTGAGGAGGAACTTAAATACAGGCAGGAGAGGCTGAAATTGTCCAGGATGGCAGAGTTTTCGGAGAGAGTCCTGTTGGCAATCAGCCCATGTTGACAGCACTGCTTAAACACAATGGACCAAACACAAATTTCAGGTCAGGCCCTATGAACGATTTGCAACTAACACCCTCAGAGGGACCCGACCCGGCCACCTCAGTAAATAACTTAATTGCACTGCAGATTTGGGAACCTCTGCATTACACCGCTTCTGTTTCCAATTGAACATTTATTCGACGCAATTGCTACCCAGCATTATTTCCCATACAAAACACTTACCTCTTTCTCAGTATCTCTAGATATACAAGTCCATTGGTTTTCTTTCACACTGTATGCCCAGAAGTCTGCCAGATCTTGTGTTCCATCCCATCCACCAAATAAATATACTGTTTCTGCGAAGGAGAAAAGTCAATATTCAGAGATTTTCCACAGGAATTTTTCACCCACGTTTCTGCAATCCAGTCTCAATGTTGGCAACCAGTTTTATTCTGGGGATGTCAACTGAATTGACAGTTTATTCACTCAAGGATTTCAGTGTTAATTTCATACGGACTTAAATGGCAAATGTGACCATGGTAGATCCGACGGATTTCTCAGCAACTCACCCAAACGTCAGTAAACACTACTGACGTCAACTAATGTTGACTCATGAAGGATCTCCAGACTTTTACCGTTGAAGGTCAAGTGCAGATTCCCTCAAAACTAGTCCAACTTGGACTGCCTCAGTGACTGGACACAGAAGATTTCATACAGTACGAGTTTGTTAATTACAAAATATTATTTTCTACAATTTCCAACATCTGGCTAACAATACTCCTTTGCAGGGGATGAAGAAACTGGTACGGTTTCTAGTGCGAGGATTTATACTAACAAAAAAGGCAATGCAAAGTTAAACAAACCAGTGCCTGTTTAAGGATTACTGCAGTGCTATAGTCTTCCCTTAGTATGATCTTGAAATGGACTTGGCTGTGCAATCCAAGTCTTGAAACCCTTAAACTTAGTTAATCTACAGGAACAGGGGCAGAGCTCAGAAGTGAAATTACGTTTCTTCATTCAACATCAGTTCCATTGCTAGGGAAGGGACTCAAATGGCAAGTGAATTTCCTATGAAGCAGAAGCCACAAAACCAAAGGCATCTGTTACAAGTAACTAATTTACGGTTCACACTAATATATTAGAAGTAATGTTTGGATCAAGCTTTTTTAAAAAATGGGATAAATGCAACTAAAGCAGGTGAAGACTATTACACTTAAAAGGTTGCGGCCATGTTGGCTTGAGGGCTTCACAGCTAGAAAGATAAGATCGCAAAACAGCAGGTGGCCTTACTTAGCTGGAGAATTTGTTTTGGGAATTAAAGCTGCAATTAATTTTAAAGCATTGAGAGTCCTGGAAGACAATGTTGTCATGGAGATTGCGGGATGAGCTTAAGGACGTTCCAGGATTTCAATATCCGCCCCCCCACCCCCGCCCCCGAGGGAATGAGTGTCCTGCAGTGACGAGAACATAGAACAGTACAGCACAGAACAGGCCCTTCGGCCGGCAATGTTGTGCCGAGCTTTATCTGAAACCAAGATCAAGCTATCCCACTCCCTATCATCCTGGTGTGCTCCATGTGCCTATCCAATAACCGCTTAAATGTTCCTAAAGTGTCTGACTCCACTATCACTGCAGGCAGTCCATTCCACACCCCAACCACTCTCTGCGTAAACAACCTACCTCTGATATCCTTCCCATATCTCCCACCATGAACCCTATAGTTATGCCCCCTTGTAATAGCTCCATCCACCCGAGGAAATAGTCTTTGAACGTTCACTCTATCTATCCCCTTCATCATTTTATAAACCTCTATTAAGTCTCCCCTCAGCCTCCTCCGCTCCAGAGAGAACAGCCCTAGCTCCCTCAACCTTTCCTCATAAGACCTACCCTCCAAACCAGGCAGCATCCTGGTAAATCTCCTCTGCACTCTTTCCAGCGCTTCCACGTCCTTCTTATAGTGAGGTGACCAGAACTGCACACAATATTCCGTGCCTTAAAGGTGCTGTTGTTAGCAGGCTCCAAGCAACAATGGTGCTTGTTCCGTGTAGTTAGGATTCAGGAGAAATTCCAGGAGCCATTTGATAGCTCTATGCAGTTATGGCTCAGGAGGAGTCCTGGGAGCTGAGAAGATGGCAAAAGGTCACTTGCTGAATAGCATTGGGCTCAGGAAAGGCCATGCTAGCCATTTGCAGCTTGGTGTAGCTGGGGAGATTGGAACTTGACGAAATCCAGAGACAATGCCAGCTTCAAAAGAGTTGAAATTGTGCAAGTAGAGGCTGGAGTTCAGGCTCTGAATTCCAGAGGAAATATATCTCAGGACGGGAGAGTGAAATCCTGGAAAGTGTCCAGTCACTGAGGCAGTCCAAGTTGGACTAGTTTTGAGGGAATCTGCACTTGACCTTCAACGGTAAAGGTCTGGAGATCCTTCATGAGTCAACATTAGTTGACGTCAGTAATGTTTACTGACGTTTGGGTGAGTTGCTGAGAAATCCGTCGGATCTACCATGGTCACATTTGCCATATGTTTGCTTATAGCTTGCCTGATAATTCATATGTACCTCATATTAACCCTGATTAACTTGAAATATTGTAAATCGTTTCATCTTTTTGACCTTGTATAGGAAAGCTTATTTTTCTTTGTTCAGAACTGGTGGAACCTTGTGGCTTTATTTTCTTAGCAAGTGCCTTAAATCCCAAATTTTGTTGAATTTAGACAAAGCATTATTGGTCCCTAACGGATCTTACAAAAAACATGGTGGTTGGGTCTAAGATTAAACCAGCTAAAACATAGCATTTAAGGTTCCAGAATCTCCCCCATGAAAATCTTGAATTTTTTCAGAAATGTTATTAAAACAAAAAGTAATATCTGCCCAAAATGGTGTTGGATTCATGTAAACTGAAGCTCCATTCCCTTGAAGATGCAAATTACCAGTTTAGGATGAATGTCTAGATTCAAACTAACCAGCTGAAAAAGAGATAACTCATCCAAACATAAAATACCTTTGCAATGCATCGATAAATAACTGCACCATAACACAAAATCGTAAGAGGTAGGAACAGAAGTGGGTCATTCAGTTCATTGGGTCTGCTCCGCCATTCAATGAGATCATGATTGATCTGGTGTGGTAATCCTCAATTCCACTTTCCCGCCTTATACCCGTAACCCATGATTCTGTTACCGATTACAAATCTGCCCACCGCAGCCTTGAACATATAGTTAACAACCCAGCCTCTACGGCCCTCTGTGGTAAAGAATTCCACAGATCTCACTACCTTCGGAAGAAATTCCTTCACATCTCTGCCTTAAATGGGTAACCCCTTACTCTGAGATGATGCCCTCTGGTCTAAGACTCTTTCCCTCAAGCGATAACAACCTCTCAGCATCTACCCTGACAAGCCCCCTGAGAATCCTATATCTCTCAATAAGGTGCCATCTCATCTTTCCAAACTCAAATTAGTACAGGCCCAACCAACTCAACCTCTCCTCATAAGAAAATCCCTCCATACCCAGGATCAACCTCGTGAACCTTCTCTGGACTGTCTCCAATGCCAGTCTATCTTTCCTTAGATAAGGGGACCAAAATTGTTCATGGTATTTCGGGGATTAATACAAGTTTAGCGTTGTATGGCTTTGGCACCTTTAGAGTTAACAGGTCCTTATGTTCCTTGACTCCAGCTCTGTATGTCAGTAGGTTACTTCAGAAAGGAGAGGGAGGGGGACAAAAAACTTGAAGGTGTTTTCATGAAAAACGGCTAAAGCCAATTTATTTGATCCTTTTCACGTGATGTTTTTCTTTTCCTCAGTAAGCAAACCAAAGGGGGGGGGGGGACACAGAAACACTTGGCTATCATTGTATTTTTAAATAAGGTTATGATAGTTCATTAACTCCAATTACACTTCAATAATAGACTCGTTGTGTTTCAATTTAGAGAGAGCCTTCTATGTTCATAAATTCTCACAGTTCACAGAAACCATAACATCACAACAGCCTTATTGAAAACAAATCTGGCACAATCCTCACTTCCTTTAGCAGGACTGAGCCAAACTCAAAGGTCAGCAGACGAGACATTCTCCCCCCCCAATCCAGACTGAGCTTCAATTCAATTTGGGATCACCTGCAACTGTTTCTTGTGAAACAGTATTATTCTGTCCATTTCCTCCAAGTTATTCTTGGAACAGTACTGAATTCTCTTGAACCAAACAGTTGCAGTACCTTTTTTTTTAAATCCCCCCCCCCATTTTCTCCCTTTCCTGTGGTGAAAACAGAGCCACCCTTGCATACTTCACTGACTTCAGCAGCAGTCATGTGCTACATGATGTACGTCAGTGGGACTGACTAATACTGCAATTTGGAGAAATATCCTTGCAGGCTTCCAGAGTTCCACTATTCTCAATTTAAAATTTTCCTGAAAACATGATATCAGTATCAGTCAGTCCCACTGAGACATCATGCGCTATTATTACTCCTGGTGTCTCATTACGCCCAATTTGGAATTATCTCATTTATAAGTCATGGTTTTACAGCACAGAAAGAGGTCCTTCAGCCCATCATGTCTGCACTGCCAATCAAGCACCTATCTATTCTAATCCCATTTTCCAGCACTTGGCCCGTAAGCTTGCATGCCATGACATTTCAAGTGCTCATCTAAATACTTCTTAAACATTGTGAGGATTCCCATCTCTACAGGCAGTGTGTTCCAGATTCCCACCACCCTCTTGGTGAAAATGTTTTTCCTCAAATCCCTTCACCTTAAATCTATGCACTCCTCTCCCCTCTCCTCCCCCCCACCCCCCTACCCTCTATTAAGGGGAAAGGTTCCTTCCTACCCCCTTATTATTTTGTTCACCTCAATCAGGTTCCATCTCAATAAGGTCCTGCTTTAGCCTTCTCTGCTCCAAAGAAACGAACCCCAGTCTAACCAGCCTCTCTTCATAGCTGAAACATTCCAGCCCAGGCAACATCCTGGTGAATCTCCTCTGCACCCTCTCCAGTGCAATCACATCCTTCCTATAATGTGGCGACCAGAATTGCACACAGTGCTCTAGTTGTAGCTCAGCGAGCAATTTATACAATTCCATCATAACCTCCCTGCTCTTGTACTCTATGCTTAAGCTAATAAAAGTATCCAATATGCCTTTTTGGCCACCTTATCTACCTATCCTGCTGCCTTCAGGGATATTTGGACCCCCAAGGTCCCTCTGGTCCTCTGTACTTCCTAGCATCCGAGTGTTCATTGCATATTGCCGTACCTCATTAGTTCTCCCAAAATGCATCATTTCACACTTCTCAGGCTTAAGTCCCATTTGCCACAGTTCTGTCCATCTGACTAGCCCGTCTATATAGTCTGTAGTCTAAAGCTTGCCTCCTCACAATTAATCACACCAGCAATTTTCATGTCATGTGAAGTTACTGATCATACTTCCTACTTTCACATCTCGATCATTAACGTACACGACAAACAGCAAGGGACACAACACCGATCTTTGCAGCATAACACTGGACACAAAAACAACCTTCGACCATCACCCTCTTGCCACTAAGCCAATTTTGGACCCTTGTTTCTCCCCAGTTCTGTGATAGTCTGCAACTTTGATTGACTTTGGCCTGTGAACTTCACCCTCCTTTGACCAATCAACATGCCATGCCTTATCCATGCTCTCTGGAACTTCTTTATTAAATTTCTTCACTTGCTTTGGCTCAACCTTCTACTAAATTAGAGGAAGAATGGAAACCTAACTTATTTGAACCTCAATAGCAAAGAGGAACATAGGAATTAGGAGCAGAAATAGGCAACTTCAGCCCTTTGAGCTTGCTCCACCAATCAGATTATGTCTGATATAAAAGCAAAATACTGCGGATGCTGGAATCTGAAACAAAAACAGAAAATGCTGGAAAATCTCAGCAGGTCTGACAGCATCTGTGGGGAGAGAATGGAGCCAACGTTTCGAGTCTAGGTGACCCTTCGGCAGACTGTGGCTGATCTCTCCCTGCTCTCAAATCTGACAGTAAAAGAGCACATCACAAATGAGTCCAACTCAACAGCTTGAATTGAGGATCATCTTGCCGTCCTCTTCCCTAACCCAAAGACTTCACTCTAGCTAAGTTAAGTATCCACAATACTTTTACTAATTCTGAAACAGAATAAATCATTAACAAAATACACCAACAGTCCAGCAAGAACCAGCCCACAGAAAGTAACCATCTAAATACCAGCTGTAGTTGCAACTCAACTTCTTATTCAGAGCAACTAGATAATCTCAAAACTTTGTTGCCAGGTCCAATAACAGTTTTTTAAAAAGTTTTTTTGAATATAGTTTCCACTGAAAAAACAATAAATACACGCAGTGTGTGAAGGGGCCTTAAAGGAAGAAAAATAGAAAAAAAGGGGATGATTAAAATTTGACTGCTGATCAAAGAGACATCTCAAATACACTATGGAAGTTGAAGTCATAATGAGATGGCAAGATGGAGGAAAAAAGTTCCAGAAAACGGGACAGAATGGCTGAAGGCTCTGAGAATTGCAGGAAGGGAAATGTACAGGAGCATATAGTCGATTACAAAATTTAACATGTAGGCTTGGACATAGGGTTGGAATATACAGCATAACATATGGAGATAGACTTAATTTCTATTGGTATTCTTTGCTCTTTCTGGAGTCCACCACATAATTCAAAAAGCACAGGAGTTCTCCTGATGTTCCAGATAATATTCCCATCACCCACTCAACATCAGTTATTCAGTATATCCGGCCATGATCTCAACACTGTTATTTCTGGGATCTTGCTGTACGTATACTAAGTGCACTATTTCCTTACATTGTAAAAAAGAGTTGAAAAGAATGCTATTGTTAATTTTATCTGTATGTTTTGCCTGAGACCTGCCATTGAGCTATCTCGGGAGGGAAAAATGGGGCAGTACCAATGATTCAAGCCATTTTGATGCACTTACCAGTAGAGCTCTTTGAACCGCAATCTTAATCAAGAAAAAATGTGCAAGACAGGGACACAGAAGGAAATAAAGTAAACAAAAGAAAAACTTGCAAAACGATCAACTTGAGGCTGCAGTGTGCATATATGAGTGTGGGGGAAAATGACTAAATGTAACTTTGGGTAATGTCATACCAAAGAAATTACAAGCACTGATTTAGTTTGCTACCTGTAAAGGAAGGGACAAAGGGAACAGCAAAGTTCAAGTGCAACTTCTACATTGGTCTTCTGCCTAAAAATAACCAAGCTCAACTGAATGCCACATTGAAGAGACCTCCAACATGCATGGGAAATTGTATCTGATAAAAGTGGTCTCTAAATTCTTGGGTTGACACTCAAATTACTCGACTTTTTGAAAAAAATTGATCCTTAACAGTTAACATTTTTAATCTCCCCTTTGCAGATTTGATAACAAGTTTTGAGAACAGCAGCATCCACTTCAAAATATTTCCAGTTCAAATTGGGAAAACCATGTTCTATATCATTCCACATTACCTACAACAGTAAATATCCAAGCAAGAGAAGTAATCTTCAACTTGACAAATGCATTTTGTATTTTCTAAGTTTGCAAACACAGAACATAAAAGTTATGACTTTTATTGCATTAGGCATAATTCACAAATAAGATAAACCAGAAGTATGAAGATTTTAAGAATAGGCCCCTTCCTTTTCCAAAGCTTGACTTTAGATTCAACTACTCAAGCATGGAGCAGATGTGACACGGTTATGTTAATCTAATCTCATCATTGCTATTTGCTTATTAATGATGGGGAGTTTCCAGCTATTTGTCACTTTGATCTAGTTCAAATGGTTCTAAATGATGGGTCACATTTCAATCAACAGACCACTTTGAAGCAACATTCCACACCACCAAGGTGGCTCATGGGACCTCGCATTTATTCTTGAACACAAAGCTAACCCTCGAAAATAACTTCCGAAAAAAGATGAGGATTGATTGAGATCCCGTGCTCTCAGTTTGAGCACATAATGTAGTGGATGCAGTACTCGGAGTGCTACATTGTCAAAAGTGGTTCTTAATCTTAAACTGATGACCAGACTTGATTATTCTGGTGAGCATTTAATATCCCGTGACACTCTGACAAAGATTACTTGCCATGCCTAAAAAATACGAGGTCGTAATAAACAAAGCAAACAGGCTGCTCAGTTATATTGCCAAATCAGATGAAACCTCAGGCCTTGAATTCTTAAAGTGCTTTGGTGTTGCCACTTCTGAAGTATTGTGAATAATTCCATCATGGTGAAACAACAGGACCACATATGATTCCATGAAAGTATCTACAAAGGGGAAAGACAGGTTGCAGGTTTGGGTACAATGTCCAGTATACTAACAAAATAGCAATCACATTTCGTGGTTAAAACAACCTCCAACCCCAAATGTGATTTGTTATCTTGGGCCACACACAAGGCTAGAATATCTTCACCACTGTGTGAAGGAATGGGATAGTAACAGTGGAGAGGTTTGGGAAAGGTTAAATACTTTTCCCAGTGACTACAGTCACTGCTCACTGATCCTTGCTTTACTGTTAATGCATTCTGCTTTCTGACCTTTACGTCGCTGTAAGCACCTTCCTTAAATCTTTAACACTATCATTACCATTCCCTCTGTCGTGTGTCCAGGGCATGTTTGTCAAATCTCTCCCGAGTTCCCACCCATCCCTGACCTTCTACTTGGCTCCACCACCTCTTCTCGACAGAATAAAATTCATCACATTTCCACCTCTCTTCAGCCACGCGGACTTCAAAGGTTAATTGTTTCTCTCTCTACAGATACAGCCAGACCTGCTGAGCTTTTCCAGCATGTTCTGGTTTTTTTTTTAAACTGTTAATAGTCATTGTCACTATCATGCTCTATAAACAAGATAAATCTTATGTCACCCTTTTATCTTTATCCATCACGAATTTTACCCGTAGTTTTCAGTACAAACATGCAGCTTAAATTCACATGAGCTATGCTGCATAGCTTCAGGAGCCATTATGAGCCAAGCCTTTTTGAAAGTTGCAAAAAGGATGACAGTAAAGAGATCAATGCAGACTGAAAAGATCAAACTTTCTTTTGTTGAGAGACAGGACAAACTGAGTTTTGGAAGAATTATATCATCCATTCTACTCATCCCAGAACTGCAAACTACGTGCCCTAGAAAATGGAGACTTTGTTCAAAATTCCCTGCACAGCAGCTGGCTATAAGATTATATTCTTCAGTGTACAATTCAGAGAATCCAATCTTGGCTGCATAATGCAGTGCAGATCAGCAAGTATTCTTTTACAAATTGCATGAGAAAAATAAGCATATTAGTTAGTGCTTTTGATGTCTTCAGTTATTGAAATAAAACTGTTCATTCCATTGGCAGCCCTTACAATGGATAGCTGCTGACCGTGCAATCACTCCCACATGCTGCATGTGACGTCAATAAGGCACTGTTGCTATTGGCACAGTCTAGCTCATTCTAGACCCTTCCATAGATCTTGTTAATACTCTGAATGACCAGTAGGAGGACAGACAGCCTTTGAAACAAAACTAACTTCCCTTTCCCAAAATTCACTCAGTTCTAAAATGCTATGTATTTTGAACATTCGTGGTCTAAATTCGGTAATTTCAGAAGAAAAGATCAGAAGGGATATCAATCTGGATTGTTGAAGAAGCTTCTATTTTTTCCTTGTGTTTTCACTTCTCGACACAGCCAGCCGTTCTATCTTTGCAGTCAATTCAAAAGTGCAGGTACAGCAACAACATGGCAGTCTCAAATGAGACTACACAGTGAACTGCACAAAGCATTTTTATACAATACACAGATTACATGCCACCTCCCCATTCCACCCCCTCCATGCCAAAAGTCCTTCAAGCTAAAATTATGTCCTGCTGTCATACATAACCTACAATTACAGGTACAAAATTGTTTTTCATTCTGCAAAGCGCTCACATAGCAATTTCCAGTACAGATAATAGCTTAATCTTTGGTGTTGACATGGATTACCTCTTATATGGAACAAACAACAGGATGTTATTAGCCCCTCGACAACACTTTCACAGATTGAAGAGTTTATGAAAGTGGTTAAATTATGGTCCAGTCTTTTGTTTATCAACTGCACAATATTTTTTTCCCTGCTGCTTAGAAAGCAAGGTATTCCAACTTTACCTCTCTGGTTCAATATATAACTTGCTTACCTGTTTGAACATCAATTACCATCTGATGACCTCCTCTCATTCCAGGTCTGTTGTCATCTCCGTCACCTGGAAGTAAAATGTAAAATTCTTTTAACTTGTCTGAAATGGCAACAGGATCATAGTGTCAGCACTGGAACGCAAAGGGAACATGAACAAAACAGCAGCTGATGCAAAAACAAGGTACTTTTAGCAAACAAACCTGGATCAATCAAGCAACAGGGGCAGCGCGGTGGCACAGTGATTAGCACTGCTGCCTCACAGCGCCAGGGACCCAGGTTCAATTCTGGCCTTGGGTGACTGTCTGTGTGGAGCTTGCACGTTCCCTCGAGTCTGAGTGGGTTTCCTCCGGGTGCCCCAGTTTCTTCCCACAGTCCAAAGATATGTAGGTTAGATGGATTAGCCATGGTAAATGTGTGGGGTACAGGGTTAGGACCTGGGTAACAGAGACGGTGCAGGCTTGGTGGGCTGAATGGCCACCCTCTGCACTGTAGGGATTCTATGAACAGTACTCCAAGAGTTGGTTTCTAAGTGACACAAGCAGGCACCTGGAGGCAGGGTGACTGCCTGTTCTCTTCACTGAAAACAACTGCAAAACGAAAATTGAATATTTGCAAAAATAGAACCCCAAATATCAATGAAGGATATTCTCCCCAAATCTCCACCTAAATCCTTTACAAATTTTGAGTTTTTTTAAACCTCTCATGCAGGATTGCTTTGTACCCTAAATTACTCCCATGGGTGAGTTGCTGCCCAATAACTTCAAGAATCTCTATCCATGCCTTGAGACTTTCAGGAAGTCACCCAGGTAAACAAGTAGCAGGCATGTTTAGAAGGGTTTTAGGTATTTAGGTTTTAGCAGGGAGATGGGGGTATAGTGATAACATCACACTGGACTATAATCCACAGACCAAGGTGAATTGCTCCAGGGATACAGTTTCAAATCACACAGGACAGCTGGTGGAATTTAAATTCGATTTTAATTTTTTTTTTAAATCTGGAACTGAAAGCTAGTCTCAGGAATGGTGATGATGAAACCATCAATTGTTCTAAAAACCCCATCCACATCCAATTCACCAGTGTCCTTTAGGGACATTTTCTTTCTTTAGGGAAGGAAATCTGTTGCCCTTACCCGGTCTGGCCTACACTCCAGACCCACAGAAATGTGGTTGACTCTTAACTGCTCTCTGAATTGGCCTAGTAAGCCTCTCAATTCAAAGGCAATTGGGTATGGGCATTGAATGCTGACCCTGCCAGTGATACCTACCTCTTAACTTGGCAATGCATAATAGATCAAAACCCTGTCTAAGTTCTGTGCTAACCTTTTATAAAATGGCTTTGAATTGCACTAGGTTTCCCCATTCTTGCCGGAATTTAAAACCATCAATCCATTTCAAATTACGATAGGTCCCCTTACAGGTTAAGAGTTGCTATTCTCTTGATTTTACAGCTGCCTTCTGCTGAGCAAAGACGCTCTTTGCATTGCACATTTCCCGGTACAATTTGAAAATCTTCCATCCAAAAACAAACCGCAAAATCCAAGTTGATTCAATCACTAAGTTTGCCACCCATGTGCTGGGCTCCATCTCAAAACTTTTACCGAGGAGGATCAGGGCACCAATCTCTTTGACATTCCATCAGGCAGAACACACTGGGCACAAAATCCTTAATGTAGCTGCCTGCTGAACTGGCTACACGGAGATCACTTTCCTTCATAAGGGATATTTTCAAAGCAAAGCCTAAAGAAGCTAAACTCATTTTTGTCATAGTACTCCTCCAGCACTAAAGAACATTTCTGAGTACAAATAATTCCTATAAGTAAAACTGAGCTTCCTAAACCACAAAATATTAACACCAGAGGAAAAACAGAATTTGATCAACCTCTGCAGGGCGCACACTGCATTTTTCATCAAGACATGAAAACGCTTCCGAAGAGATCAAGCATGCACCATGCTGAATTACTGTGAAGAGTTATCCCATTATAGTTCTAAAGCTCTTAACATTGGTAAACAAGTGAACCTTTGAAAGCAATTAATATTGCAAGTCATATAACTGGGGCTGTAGAGGGGCTTGAAACTAAATAAAAGGGGGCAAAGGATCACGTTTGGGAGGATGCGATGATTGCATAGAAAAGACAAGGCAAGCGAGCAAGGTGGAAATAAGGGAAATTATGAACAGTGCATGGCAGAAAGGGGCTGAGTGTACAAACCTAACGAACGGTGGCACAATGGTAATCACTGCTGTCTCACCGCACCAGAGACCTGGGTTCAATTCCAGTTTCAGGTGACTGTGTGCAGCTTGCATGTTCTCATGTCTGCATGGGTTTCCTTCAGGTGCTCCCGTTTCCTCTCTCAGTCTAAAGATATGCTGGTTAGGTTGAGTGGCCATGCTAAATTGCCACTTAAGAGCAGGGGGATTAGCAGTGTAAATGCATGGGGTTATGGGAAGAGGGCCTGGGTGGGATTGCTGTCAGTGCTGACTCAATGAGTCAAATGACGACCTTCTGTACTGTGGGGATTCTATTCTATTAGTGCACCAGCAGATAAGGTGAAAGGTTATTAAAAATGGTACTAAGACAGGACAAAAGGCTCTGTGTCAGAATGCACTTAGCATTCACAATAGAACAGATAAATTGACAGCATAAATAGGAATAAAAGTACAATCTGAAAGCCATCACAGAGACATGGTTGCAGGATGACAAATACTGGAACCTGAATGTTCAAGGGTACATGGCATTTAGGAAAACAGGAAGCTAAAAAAAGTTGGAGGGGTGGCTCTGTTAACTAGGAATGACATTGGTAACAGAGAAACTTGATCTTCGTTCTTGACATCAAGACGTAGATTCAGTTGGGTAGAGATGAGAAAGATAAACGGTAAGTTAATTGCCAAGAGTAGTTTATAGGCCCCCTTACAGTAACCATACTGTAGACAGAGTATAAAACAAGGGCTTCAGAGAAAGATATGGTGAGAATCGTGGGTGATTTTAATCTACATATAGATTGGGTGACTTGGAGTGGCAAAGGCAGCCTGGATGATGAGTGAATTGTGTTTTTTTTAAGGACAGTTTCTGCAGCGCATTCCAGCACCAGCCAGAGAGCCAATTATACAAGATCTGGTCATGTTAAATGGAACCTGATTAACTAATGATCTCAGTAAAGGCGCCCCTAGGTAGCAGTTTTCATAATATGACTGAATTACACTTTCAGTTTGAGGGAAAGACTGGATCTAAAACTAGTGTTTGAAACTTAAAGTCAGGGAAAATTTGAGGACAGAGCTGGTTAAAGTGAACTGGGAAATTAGAGTAAGGGATAGATCAGTAGAGGTGCTGTGGCAGGCATTTAAGGAGATATTCCAGAATACTCAGAAAAGATTCATGCAGTGAGAAGGAACTGGGAGAAGATCCATGGCCAACTAAAATATCAAATTAAAAGGAAAAATATAATTCTGAAAAGGTGAATGGCAGATCAGTGGAGTCGACAGAATGTAAACAGCAAAGAATGACTAAAAAATTAATAAGGAGGGAGAAATTAGAGCTAGCTAGAAATATACAAGCAGATGGCAAGAATAATTAAAAGGAAAAAAGTAAAGTGAGCATTGGGAATTAATAATGAAAAATAAGAAAATGGCAGATGAATTGAACAATTTTTGGTGGTGGCATAGTTGGATTGTCATTGGACTAGTAATCCAGAGACTTAGGATAATGCTCTGGAGACCAGGGTTCAAATCGTGCTACGTCAGATGGTGAAATTTGAATTCAATAAAAATCTGGAATTAGTCTAATGATGAATATGGAACCATCATCAATTGTCATAAAAACCCACCTGGTTCACTAATGTCCTTTAGGGAAGGAAATCTACTGTCCTTACACATGGCCTGACCTACATGTGACACCAGACCCACAATAATCTGGTTGACTCTTAACTGCCTCTGAAATGACCTAGCAAGCCACTCAGTTCAAGAGCAATTAGGGATGGGCAATAAATGCCAGCCCAGTGACACCCTCATGACCTGAACAAATAAAACAAAGTCTTCACTGTGTTGAGAATACAAAAAATATCCCAGAAATAATTGTGAAACAGGAGGTGAAAGGGAGGGAAGAATTTCATACAACTACAATCACCAGTTTTAAAAAGTTTTAAAAGTTTATTCTATTAGTGTCACAAGTATTAACACTGCAATGAAGTTACTGTGAAAATCTCCTCGTCGCCACACTCCAGCGCCTGTTCGGGTACACTGAAGGAGAATTTAGCATGGCCAATGCACCTAACCAGCACATCGTTGGAGTATGGGAGGAAACCGGAGCACCCGGAGGAAACCTACTCAGACACGGGGAGAATGTGCAAACTCCACACAGGCTGTGACCCAAGCCAGGAATCGAACCCGGGTCCCTGGCATCGTGAGGCAGCAGTGCGAACCACTGTGCCACCGTGCCACCCAGGGAAAGGGTACTGAGAAAATTATTAGAACAAAAGGCTGGCTAGTCCACAAATCCTGATGGGCTTCATTCCAGAGTCCTAAAGGAAATGGCTGCTTGCGTCGTGGATGCATTGGTTTCAATTTTCCAAAATTCCCTTGGTTCTGGAATGGTTCCATCAGATTGGAAAATGGCACATGTAACTCCTCCATTCAAGAAAGGAGATAGAAAGCAACAACAAACTTCAGGCAAGTTAGCTTAACATCTGCCGGAGGGAAATTGCTGGTACAGAGGGATCTGGGTGTCCTGATACATGATCACAAAACATTAGTATGCAGGTACAGCAAGTGATTAAGGCGGCAAATGGAATGCTGCACTTTACTGCAAGGGGAATGGAATATAAAAGCAGGGATGCTTTGCCACAGTTGTACAGGGCACTGGTGAGACCACATCTAGAGAACTGTATATACTTCTAAGAGAAAAGAAATGTTTGGGTCGAGTCTCTGGATCTCTCTACCCCGCGAGAGGTGGAGGCAGGCTTATTGAGTATTTTTATAACAGAGGTAGATGGATTCTTGACTAACAAGGGAGTCAAAGATTATCTGTGGTAGGCTGAATGTGGAGTTGAGGCCACTATCTTATTGAATGGTAAAGCAAGGCTCAAGGGGCCAAAATGGCACGCTCCTGCTTTTAATTCATTTGTTCACAAATTATGGAGCGAAACACATCAGTTTTCATTTTATGTCATGTTGTTTGGGAGTAGTTTTATCAAAGGGGGGGGGGGGTTAAACTGCAACAACCTACACCAATGAATGTTAAAGATCTGACAGTGCTATTTAAAGTGGAGTGGAGCATCAATGTTCTTCCTTCTGCCAACAAAAAGCAGCTGCATGAGTCAGTCATTCTCTCACTTCAAGATCCCACTGTGCAGGATAGGTACTGCATTTGTCTACACAGACAATCACGGCACTTCAAAGTAGCTGATTATGTGCCAATCGATCTGATGAGGCATACAATTTGTAAACTTATTTTTTATGGTTTTGCAGCAGAGCAATTATTTGTACTTTAGAAATTGTGGAAAGTATTTGCACTTTAGCCCAGTCTCCATAATAATGCCATTAATACCAGGGGCTGCTGCTTACTTATTCATACAGAATCATTGCCTGCTTCGCCCAGAAACTCATGCTTTGTACACAAGTGGCAAATTAACCAAAGCTCATTTGCAATGCACGGTTCTTGGGCACGAACAGAATCTGGTCCCACAGCTTACAGAAATACTACAAGGTTAATTTCGACACCTGCGTCCTTCTAGCTTCATCCACTTAATTTGAAACAAAACAACTGCTGAACAGCCTAGTTCAAGTCAAATTAGTACATTTTACCTCGACCTCATCCATATCCTGTGAATTTTCATTCAATGCGACTTGTTCAAATTATTGAGGGGGGGAAAAAGAACTTCATTTTTCCAACTTAACCGAATTCATTGTGCCAAAACAATTCAGAAAATTCAATACGTTTCTGCAGAATTCCTTACCTTTGCTGCTTTGAGGAATGATTTGAGTCCACCTGGGCTTGTATTCTTGTTGACTGATGTACTGATTAAACAAACCATCTGAAATGAAAGGAAAACATATTTTTGGATGTTACTCCACAGGTACAAAACAAGCACGGCTTTCTCAATTTCATAATTTGACATATCCTTCTCGTGCTTCTCTCTCTTCCATTTACACTGGGACACTAATTGCCTCGTCAAAGCGCCGAGATTATTTTTTAAGAGAAACACTCAAATGTCACTAAATTCATTTCCCAAGTGGCGTATGTGGAATGCAATATTTAATTTGGGATATCAGATCACAAGTGCAGAAGAATGAAGCTTTCCAGATTGTATGTCATGAGAAAAATATAAAAACATCAGCAAAGAAAAAGCAAGATAAATATTCAATAACAGAGATGGTCGGAGAAGATGGGTTTATAAATTATTTGATAAAACACCTACTGGGTTTAGTAAGAAATTACTAAAGCTGGGAACTCAAGCATCCAATTGAAGCAGCTGATTTATTTAGTAAGTTAACAGAATATGGAGCATCGCCAATAAAAAAAAAGTGAATGTAAATTTGGGGTGAAAGTCCTAGACTCAAAGGCTTCCCGATCCTGATGCATCCAAATTGAAACTCTCAAACTGAAATAGCAACTCTATGGGCAAGTCGCAAGAAGCACATATTTTTGCCTATAAGTGAAAGGAATTTTGATTAACATGAGACATTTGATATTCACCAGCAAATGTTTCCCATCCCCAATCGATCATCAATTGTATAAACTGCTTTTGTTAGCTGCTCCAAACTCTGTATTAAGAGGAGGCAGTGGCATATTGATAATGCCACTGGACTAGTTATTCGAGGACCCCGGGTTGCATTCCACAGATGGTGAAATCTGAATTCAATAAAAATCTGGAATTAAAGGTCTAGAGATGACAATCAAACCATTGTCAATCATTGTTAAAAACACATCTGAATCAGGAATGCCCCATAGGGAAGGAAATATGCCATCCTTACCTGGTCTGCCCTACATGCGACTCCAGACAACAATGTGATTGACTCTGAAATGCCCTCACAAGCCACTCAGTTGTATCAAATCACTAAAATGTCTAAAAGGAATGCAACCTGATGGACCACCCGACATTGATCTAGAAATAACAGTGACACACTCAACCCCATCAACCCTGCAAAGTCGTCCTAACAAACATCTGGGGGCCAGTGCCAAAATTGGGAGAGCTGTGTCACAGACTAGTCGAGCAACAGCTTGACGTAGCCATGCTCACTGAATCATACCTTACAAATCATGCCCAGACACCACCATCATCATCCCTGGGTACGTCCTGTCCACTTGCAGGACACACCCAGCAACTGTGTCAGTGGCACAGTGGTATAGTCAGGAGGGAGTTGCGTTGAGAATCCTCAACATCATGGAATCAGGGTAACCCAATGAATCAGCACTCCTCCTTGTTAAAACACCACCTGGGGGAAGCAACGAGGATGGCAAGGGCACAGAATGTGCTCTGGGTGGGGGACTTCAACGTACTATCTACAAGATGCACGACAGCAACACACCAAAACTCCTCAGGCAGCATCCTCCAAACCCACAATCACGACCATCTAGAAGGGCAAGGCCAGCAGATACCTGGAATGCCAACACCTGCAAGTTCCCCTCTGAGCCACTCCCAATCCTGACCTGGAAATTTATCACTGTTCCTTCATTGTTGCTGGGTCGAAATCTTGGAACTCTCTCCCTAACAGCACTGTGGGAGTACTTACTTCACATGGGTTGCAACAGCTGAAGGTGGCAGCTCAGTCAGTTGTATCAACTCGCTAAAATGTCTAAAAGGAATGAAACCTGATGGACCACTTGGCATTGATCTAGACACCAGAAATAACAATGGCATGTTCAGCCCCATCAACCCTGCAAAGTCATCCTAACTAAGATCTGGCAGGCAATTAGGGATGGTAAGGAATGCTGGCCTAGCCAGCAATGCCCGCATCCCAAGAATCAACAAAAGGTTTAAAAATAAGTTCCCAAAAATATACCACTCATGTAGAATTGCCCCATTAATTCTACATGAAATGAAAACCAATATCATTGCGATTCGAAAATTTGTATTTAAACTCAGCTGAGGGGAACCCAGGGCTTTACAGCTGGCGTGGCAGGGGTGGGGAGTGGGGGGGAGCATTTCAATTATTCTTTCAGTGAAATAGTTTAAAGCTATGCAACCAAATCATTCAGAATGTCAGGTCATTAATATTTCCAAACAACTTAGATTGTAAACCAGCTTATTTTAAAAATATTCAGCTCAATACAAGAGAACAGGATGGAGACCTTTGCTGAACCATTTTTTTTAAACCAAATCATTTCTGTAGATGAACCGGAATAATTGTACATGCAAAAGTAAGGGGGGGTCAGCAGGTCTGGCAGCATCAGTGGAGAGGACGGAAGAGTTAACATTTCAGGGTGATGATCTTTATTCTGGGTCTTCATGTTCAAGAATGTTGTTCCAAGCTGAATAATTATTCACTGCTAATAAAGCATTATTACACAGCCACTGGAAATAAATTTAAAATGAAACTTGCATTCCTGGTAAAATATAAAATGACAGAATTTTGTTCCATTCTCCCAAAGGCACTGACTAAAAGTATTACATTTTAGATATAAGGAGGGGGAATGTGTTCAATTAATTATTTATTATCTCACTTGTGAGGAAGGCAGTGGGAACATGATGGACTTCTCTCCTCGCATTTATGATATTATAGTTACCCACTCAATGTTCCAATCATAGAATCCTACAATGCAGAAGGAGGCCATTCGGCCCATCGAGTCTGCACCGACCACAGTCCCACCTAAGCCCTATCCCCAGAACCCCATGCATTTACCCTAGCTAGTCCCCTGACACTAAGGGACAATTTAGCATGGCCAATCCACCTAACCTACACATCTTTGTGACTGAGGGAGGAAACCGGAACACCCGGAGGAAACCCACACAGACACGGGGAAAATGTGTAAACTCCACTCAGACAGTGACCCAAGCCAGGAATTGAACTCAGGTCCATGGCGCTGTGAGGCAGCAGTGCTACCGTGCCGCCCCCATAGGAGTGTGCAGATAGGGTGAGGAAAAATGCATGGGTAAATAAACAACATGCTAACTTTCTATCATGTTGTATGTACTGGAAACAACAAAAAAGCATGGCTAAAGTCCAATATTTATTCACTTAAAGCCATCTGTATAACTTATTGAAGGCTTCCTAAACTAAGGTGAAGCTTAAATACACAGGGAGCCTTCGTCTCAAAAGGTAATGCGCTAAATGTTTTCTGCTTTGCCATGTGGTGTATATCGAAAACTTTTACCAAAAAGACCAAGTCAAGAACATGCTCGTCTGCAAAATTACAATGCATCTTGTCACAACAACCTCCCATTATACAAGAAAAATATGAGTTATGAGTTGGGCTATTCATCTTTTATTAAGTAATCCATCTTTGACATCCATCAAGTCAATTTAACACAAATTAAGGAACACTCCAGTAAGCCTCACTCTGTGCCATAGCACTTACCTCTGAAGTGACATACCATATATACTCCCTTCCTTGGTCCTTTCCCTTGCCCTTCACACCTCTCTTGCATCTTGACCTCACTTACATCACCACCTTTCATAAGCTAGCACGTACACCCCCATGAGCCAAAACTTGACTTTATGCATCTGAACATTTAACCCTTTCCATTTTTTTGTACTTCATTTGTGGGACATGGGCGTCGCTGGCTGGCCAGCATTTATTGCCCATCCCAAGTTGCCCTTGAGAAGGTGGTGGTGAGCTGCCTTCTTGAATCACAGCAGTCCATGTGCTGTGGGTGGACCCACAGTGCCATTAGGGAGGGAATTCCAGGATTGCGAAGGAATGGTGATATATTTCCAAGTCAGGATAGTGAGTGGCTTGGAAGGGAACTTGAAGGTAGTCATGTTGTCATGTGTCTGCTGCACTTGTCCTCCTAAATGGAAGTGGTTGTGGGTTTGGAAGGTGCTATCGAAGGATCTTTGGTGAATTGCTGCAGTGCATCTTGTAGATAGTACACACTGCTGCTACTGAGCACGGTGGTGGAGGGAGTGCATGTTTGTAGATGCGGTGCTAATCAAGCTGTGTCCTGGATTGTGTCAAGCGTCGAGTATTGTTGGAGCTGCACTCATCCAGCTAAGTGGGTAGTATTCCACACACTCCTGACTTGTACCTTGTAGATGGTGGATAGGCTTTGGGCAGTCAGGAGGTGAGTTACATGCCGCAGTATTTCTAGCTTCTGATCTGCTCTTGTAGCCACTGTGTTTATGTGGCGAGTCAAGTTGAGTTTCTAGTCAGTGGTAACCCCAAGGATGTTGACAGTGGGAGATTCAGTGATGGTAACACCATTGAATGTCAAGGGGTAGTGGTAAGAGTGTCTCTTATTGGTGATGGTCATTGCCTGGCATTTGTATGACGTGAATGTTACTTGTCAACCTAAGCCTGGATATTGTCCAGATCTTGCTGCACTTGAACATGGACAGCTTCAGTATCTGAGAAGTCGCGAATAGTGCTGAACATTGTGCAATCATCGACGAACATCCCCACTTCTCCACTTCTGATCTTATGATGAAGGGAAGGTCATTGATGAAGCAGCTGAAGTTGGTTGGGTCTAGGACACTACCCTAAGGGACTCCTGCAGAAATGTCCTGAAGCTAAGATGACTGACCCTCCATAACCAATGCGTTAAAATGGTACAGGTTACCAACACAAACTTCTGATCTCTGATATCAAGCACCATGCTACTAACAGTATGTGTCTCAGGCACAAATCAAGCTGAACAAGAATACAAACTGCAAATTTATTCTCTGGTTTTCAGCTCTTTGTGCTTGAAATGCATCAAACGTGCTAGCATATCTTACTGCTGAAAGAAAGAAATAGACTAATGTAGGAAGACATGTAACAAGAGTTATTTTGGCACTCTGTACTAACAGCAGATCTTAAACCCATTTCCTTGGGTTTCAGTAATGTTGGCTAAACAGCACCAACTTAGTTTAATTCCCCAGACTGCAGAATATTCACTTGCCCACAATTATATTGCTTTGGTTACAATACGTGGCAACTTGGGTTTAAAATCAAATTAAAGATGAACCTTTTTTAAAATTACCAATTCCACAAGGTTTTAATTCAACATGTCAGCACAGCATCAATCGCATTCACTCAAACTAGACTACTGGATCTGTGACCAACTCATCAAATGTTTATATGGGTCCCTCAGTCCTATTCAACTGAATGCTTAAAATTAATGACATTTAAGGCAGCACAAATGATACCTCTGTCAATCCTTCTGCCATGGAAGAACAGCCAGAAGCTACAAAGAAATGGAAGTGGGCGGCACGGTAGCACAATGGTTAGCACTGCTGCTTCACAGCTCCAGGGACCTGGGTTCGATTCCCGGCTTGGGTCACTGTCTGTGTGGAGTTTGCACATTCTCCTCGTGTCAGCGTCGGCTTCCTCCGGGTGCTCCGGTTTCCTCCCACAGTCCAAAGATGTGCAGGTTAGGTTGATTGGCCATGCTAAAATTGCCCCTTAGTGTACTGAGATGCGTAGGTTAGAGGGATTAGTGGGTGAAATATGTAGGGATATGGGGGTAGGACCTGGGTGGGATTGTGGTCGGTGCAGACTCGATGGGTCGAATGGCCTCTTTCTGTACTGTAAGGTTTCTATGATACTGGGAGTCCTCCTTTGGGGCTCTATCATTTTTTGATTCTACACATTATTTCAGGAATCCAGTGTCAACAAGCATCTGGTTAACCACTGCATAGGAAACCTCTCTCCATCATTGCCAATTTCAGATAGCCATCCTTACTACAACAATCTGTCATTGCTCCTACCACGAATACCAGGGCTTAAAGGTATAATGCATGACATTTGCATTTCCTGGTGTTCTGAAGTTTGAGGACTGATCTAATCACAATGTCTAAAATGATAGAGAGAGATTTGATAGAGTAAATATAGAGATGCTACTTCCTATGGTGGGCAGGGGGTGGGAACACAGTCTTAACATTTGAGCCAAATTATTCAAGCATGACATCAGGAAGCAGATTTTCATTCTAAGCATGGAACACTCTTCCTCAAAATGGCTGTGAATTGAAAATTCAACTGATTGATTTGAAGTTTTCAAGATTGAGATAAACATATTACCAAGGAATATGAATCAACAGCTGATAAATGAGCGGAGACATAAATTAGCCATGATCTAATTGAATGGTCAAACAGGCCCATGAGGTTAAAAAGCCTACTCTTGTTCTTAAGTTCTCACCAACTTTCATCTAGTCTCAGTGAAATTTCTAAGTCTGTGCCAATTTGATGCAGATCATGCTGTGCTCCATTCCCACTGGAAATCGGAGAAAAACTATGATGTCATGTCCACCTCACTTCACAAAGGGCTTCTCTTTGGGTCCCTTTGCTGTGTGAAATAGTGGGTGATAAAAGCTTGAAATTCCATTTGATCATAACTCTCCAAATTGCAAAATAAAAATGCTGAGAAAGCACTGCACTATTGGAGGCATTGTCACATCAGGCCAGACATGGACCTAGGCCTGCTCCCGTGATCAGCGATCAAATGACTCAATTTAAGGATAACCGTGTTATTCTTCCTATAATCTGCTCAGGATTCCCTCAAACACAGCAACCAAAAAAATAACCAGCCAAAGATTGCATTGCTGTTTGTAGGAATGAGTTTGAGAACGATAGCTGCCATATACACCAATCTAACAACTGGCCACTCTGGGTGAAGAAATGTCTCCTCACCTCCATCCTAAATAGTCTACCCTGAATCCTCAGACTGTAACCCCTGGTTCTGGATTCCCCCACCATTGGGAATATCCTCCCTGCATCGACCCTGTCTAGTCCTGTTAGAAATTTGTAAGTCTCTGAACTCTCCTTCATCGTCTGCACTCCAGCAAAAACAATCCTAACTTAGTCAATCTCTATCAGTCCCGCCATCCCTGGAATCCGCCTGGTAAACCTTTGCTGCATTCCCTCGAGAGCAAGAACATCTTCCTCAGAAAAGGAGACCAAAACTGCACACGATACTCTAGGTGTGGCCTCACCAAGGCCCTGTATAATTGCAGCAACACAACCCTGCTCCTGTACTTAAAACCTCTTGCAATGAAGATCAACATGCCATTTGTCATCTTTACCACCTGCATGCTTACCTTTAGTGATGTTTCCATTGTAGCTCTTGTTCATGTAGAGTCTGTTGTATAATGCAGGTCAGTTCCTTTTTTGGGTCAATTCCAGTGTGACTTCAATCAGCCACTAGTAATTATTTAATGTCAGCTTGCAGGTGGAAGTCATTATCTAACTATAAGAATGTGTATATTGGGCCTTTTGGGAACAGAGGGGACATTTTAGATCAGCTAGATAGCCAATATCTTTTCCCAAAGGCATGCGAGTCCAAAACTAGAGGACATGGGTTTAAGGTGAGATACAAAAGGGTGCAGAGGGACAATTTCTCTGAGGGTGGTGTGTCAGGAACAAGCTACTAGAGGTAGTAGTAGAGGCAGGTACAATTCTTTCTTTTAAAAAGCGTTCAGACAAGATGGCTATCGAGGGATATGGGCCAAGCATGGGCAATTGACACTAGCTCAGTCATTTTTTTTTAAAAAGGGCGGCATGGACTAGTTGGGCTGAAAGGCCTGTTTCCATGCTGTAAACCTCTGATTCTTATTCTGATTCTGATTGGGCTTTGATGCAACTTCCTGTATGTGAGGCAGTAATAATAAGTAACTAGATATGAAGCTAAATTAATTAGCCTTTTCCCTTTCGTGCTTGATGGTATGGTGCAATCTGGGTCATTGCATCTGAAATTCTTGAGATTCCTTAAAACAGACAGCCATCTGATGGAGCCAAGGCCCTGACAGCACAGTTTGAGTTCAAAGCCCCAAATCACACAACAACAATAATGTCAAAAACAGAAGTACAATTATTCAAAACAAAAAACTGAAAATCAAGCAAGACAAATCAATCCCACCCCTTAAATTGAAAAATATGTTCTTGGATGTTTCTGTCAAGACCTCTGGAAGAATAAAAATTCAAACGTTTTATGTTGAACTGAACATCAATTGTATAGGGAGATTTTAACGTTGTTCCCAAGAAGTTTTCATTCAAGCTTAGGAGTAATCGAAGTTCATAGCTCCGATATCCTAACTCTCCCATTGCAGCACATACCTACACTTTGAATGTCTATTTTAATTCCATTTATCTGAGCAAACATGTTTTTCCTGGCTGTTTCTAAGACGGCCAGGCTCTCCATGCTCTCTGGTCATATACCTTTCAATTAGATCCTCTCTCTCTTCTAAATTCCAGTGGATACAAGCCCAGTTGATCCAATCTCCTCATATGACAATCCTGCCATCCCAGGAATCAGTCTGGTGAACCTTCGCTGCACTCCCTCTATGGCAAGTATATCCTTTCTTAGATAAGGAGACCAAAACTGCACATAATACTCCAGGTGTGGTCTCACCAAGGCCCTGCACAGTTAGGACATCCTTGCCTCTGTACTCAAGTCCTCTTGCAATGAAGGCCAACATACCATTTGCCTTCCTAACTGCTTGCTATATCAGCATGCTTCATATTTACCCACGCTATATGGCACCTGCCATGTATTTGCCCACACACTCAACTTGTCCAAATCATCTTGAAGCCTCTAAATGCCGTTCTGATCAAGTTTCTTGTCATCAGCAAAGGAGGAAGTATTACTTTTGGCTTCAAATCATTGATGTATATTGTGAATAGCTGGGGTCCCGAGCACAGATCCCTGTGGCACTAGTCACCACCCACCACTTCAATTAAGACCCATCTATTCCTACTCTGTTTCCTGTCTGCTAACCAATTATCAATCCATGTCAACATATTGCCAACAACCCCATGTGCTTTAATTCTGCACACTAACCTCTTATGTGGAACTTAATCAAAAGCTCTCTCAAAAACCAAATGCATCACATCCCTTATCCCTACTAGCTTTGAGGGGGGCACAATGGCACAGTGGTTAGCACTGCTGCCTCACAGAGACAAGGTCCCAGGTTCAATTCCAGCCTCGGGTGACTGTCTGTGTGGAGTTTGCACATTGTCCCCATGTCTGCATGGATTTCCACCGGGTGCTCTGGTTTCCTCCCACAGTCCAAAGATGTGCAGGTTAGGTTGATTAGCCATGCTAAATTGACCCTAGCATCAGGGGGATTAGCAGGATAAATGCATGGGGTTACGGGAATAGGGCCAGGGTGGGATTATGGTCGGTACAGACTTGGTGGGTCGAATGGCCTCCTTCTGTACTGTAGGGATTCTATGATTGTATGCCCAGTTTTGTCAAACTGGGTCTCCCCATCCATAAATCCATGTTAATTTTGTGTAATTCTGTTGATATTTTCTAAGTGTCCTTTATTCCCAATCTCACATACATTCCCAACTCCAGCATTTTCCTTAATATGGATGTTAAACTAACCAGTCTGTAATTCCCGGTTTTTTTCCCTTCCTCCTTTTTTAAACAATGGGATTACATGCACCATTTTCAAATCTGTCGGGACTGCTCCAGAATCTCCAAAATTTTGGAAATTAACAATCAATGCATCCACTATTTCCATAGCCACCTCCTTCAATACCCTGGGATGTAGATTGTCCGGCTCTGAGGATTTATCAGCTTTCAGTCCTATTAATTTCATAGAATCCAGACAGTGCAGAAGGCGGCCAGTTGGCCCATTGAACCTGCACCAACAGCCCCACCCAGGCCCTATCCCCGTAACCCCATGTATTTACCCTGCTAGACACCCTGACACTCAGGGGTAATTTAGCATGGCCAATCAACCTTTGGGTTGGCCCACACATCTTTAGGCTGAGAGGGGAAACCGGAGCACCAGGAGGAAACCCACGCAAACACAGGGAGAATGTGCAAACAGTGACCCAAAGCCGGAATTGAACCCAGATCCCTGGCGCTGTGAGACAGCAGTGCTAATCACTGTGCCGCCCTACCGCCCGATTTCCTCAGCACAATTTCTAGTAATACTAATTTCCGTCAATTCCTCCTCCTCGCTAGATCCTTGGTTCCTTAGCATTTCTGGAAAGTTATCTGTGTGTTGTTCTATGAAGACAGAACTACAGTGGACGTTTAATTGCTCTACCATTTCCTTGTTCTCTATTATAAATTCTCCTGTTTTGGACTGTAAGGGACATATATTCACTAATCTTTGTCTTTATATTTGTACGAGGTTTCAATTAGTCTAACTCATCGCACTTCAATTCAAAAAACAAAGAACAAAGAAAATTACAGCACAGGAACAGGCCCTTCGGCCCTCCAAGCCTGCACCGACCATGCTGCCTGACTTAACTAAAACCCCCTACCCTTCCGGGGACCATATCCCTCTATTCCCATCTCATTCATGTACTTGTCAAGGCGCCCCTTAAAAATCACTACCGTATCCACTTCCATTACCTCCCCTGGCAACGAGTTCCAGGCACCCACTACTCTGTGTAAAAAATCTACCTGGTACATCTCTTAAAACTTACCCCGCGCACCTTAAACCTATGCCCCCTAGTCATTGACTCTTCCACCCTGGGAAAAAGATTCTGACTATCCACTCTGTCCATGCCTCTCATCATCTTGTAGACTTCTACCAGGTCTCCCCTCAACCTCCGTCGCTCCAGTGAGAACAAACCAAGTTTCTCCAACCTGTCCTCATAGCTAATGCCCTCCATACCAGGCAACATCCTGGTAAATCTTTTCTGTACCCTCTCCAAAGCCTCCACATCCTTCTGGTAGTGTGGCGACCAGAATTGAACACTATTCAGATAGGGGAGGAAATCTGAAAGAAAGTACAGCTGATTCGATAGACTTAACCATGTTCACAAAGTATATGCAGCCATCCATTATGCCACTCTCACTCATCTCCTATTGTACAAATGGAACTCCATGCAAAATTTTGCCATGTGCATCACATAGCATGCATTGTGTGGGGAAACAGGTAACACTGCTTTAAACAAAAGCTAAATCGTTTGTGGACACTGGTCACCGTTATCCACTCAACACGTTTGAACAAAGAAAATGCAAGTAGTGTTCTGGAAAAAAATTGGACTTGATTGAGGACCCTATTTGTTTTAGTTAGATGGGAAAACATCAAGACAATGGGCAGACTCACCATTGACTGCTTTTTCAATCAGTCCTTCACAAGCATCAAAGTCACCTCTAAGAACCAGCTTGTCGTGCAGTTCAGTTAACATTGGATGTTCCAATGCAATCTTTGTTTTCTTCTGCAGTGACTCAAAGGCCTCAGTGTAGTTGTGCTGGCGAAAGTGTTTCAGGCATAGCCTAATTGCTTCTTGTTCACGGTACTACTGGAACATAAGGAAACAGTTGAAAAAACATTTTTATGCTATGAAGTTTTAGTCGCCATACTTCAATCACAATCATACGAAATAACAGCCAAAGTAGGAACATACGAATAGGAGTTGGCCGTTTCAGCCCCTAGACCCTGTTCCGTCATTTAATGCGATCATGGCCGATCTGTGGCCTAACTCCACATTCCTGCCTTTGGCCTATGCCCCTTAATACGCTTGCTAAACAAAAAATCTCTCTCAGATTTAAAGATGCAACTAATCTAGCATCAACTGTCATTTGTAGAAGAGAGTTCCAAATCTCTACCATCCTGTGTGTGAAGTGCTTCCTAACAGCTCTCCTGCATGGTCAGGCACTAATTTTTAGACTGTGCCACCTAGTTCTAGAATCTCCAACCAGTGGAAATTGTTTAGCTTTACCTACCCTGCCTTTTCCTTCCAGCATTTTGAAGACTTCGATCAGATCACCCCTTAACCTCCTAAATGAGAGAAAACATTTGATTTCACTTATTAATTTGATTTGTCACATGCATCAGCTTACAGTGAAAAGTATTGTTTCCTGTGCGCTATACAGACAAAGCATACCGTTCATAGAGAAGAAAAGGAGTGCAGAATGTAGTGTGACAGTCATAGCTAGGGTGTAGAGAAAGCCTCAATTTGTTCACAAAATTTACGACTTGGATAATGGCATGGAAAGTCATACATCTGAATTTAATGATACAAAGTTAGGCAGCATTGTGGACAGTGTAGATCATAGCATAAAATTACAAAGGGACATTGATAGACTGGGTGAACAAGCAAAACTATGGCAGATGGATTTCAGTCTAACTTACAGGTCTAATTTGGAAAATCTTTCCTCATAATTAAACGGGAAGTCCAGATATCATGCTTGTAAATCTAAGTTGCACTTGCTCCAAGGCCAATATGTCGTTCCTGAGTGGTGCCCATATCTGCTTACAGTACCCCAAGTGGAGTCTAACCAGCGTTTTGTATAGCTGCAGCAGAACGTCTGCGTCTTTATATTCCAGTCCTCTAGATATTAAGGCCAGCATTCCATTAGCCTTCTTGATTATTTTCTGCATCGGTTTGTGGCATTTTAAAGATCTATGCATCTGAACTCCCAAAGTCTTTTTGGACGTCCACTGTATTTAACTTCATACCATCTACAAAGTACTCATCTATTATTTTTCAGTCAAAGATGAATAACCTCCCACTTGCTTAGACTGAAATCCATCTGCCATAGTTTTGCTTGTTCACCCAGTCTATTAATGTCCCTTTGTAATTTTATGCTATAATCTATACTGTCCACAATGCTGCCTAACTTTGTATCATCAGTAAGTTTAGATGCATGACTTTCCATGCCAAGTCATAAATAATGTGTAAAAAAGCTTTGACAAAGGGTCGTCTGGACTCAAAACGTCAGCTCTTTTCTCTCCTTACAGCTGCTGCCAGACCTGAGATTTTTCAGCATCTTCTCTTTTGGTTTCATAAATGATGCAAACAAATTGAGGCCCCAACACAGATCCTTGTGGGACACACCAGTCACATCACGCCAATTCGAGTACCTATCCATCATCCCGACTTTGTTGCCTGCCACAATTTCGCGGCCACTCGGCCCCATGAGCCTGCTCTGCCGTTCAAGATGATCATGGCTGACCTGCTTGTGCTCTGAATTCCACATTCCCACCTGCCCCCAATAACATTCGATTCCCTTGACTAACAAAAATCGACCTAACTCCATCTTAAAAATATTCAATAACCCCACCCCCACCGTCTTCTGAGGCAGAGAGTTCCGAAGTTGCACAACTCTCAAGAATCATCAAATTCTCACCTATCCCAAAAGGGCAACCCCCCCAATTTTAAAACAGTGCCGCCTAGTTCTGGACTCACCCACAAGAGGAAGCACCTTTTCAACATCCATCTTCTCAATACCATTTAGGATCTTATATTACGCAATCAAGCTACCCCTCACTTTTCCAAATTCCAGTGGAAACAAGCCCAGTTTGTTAACCTTTCCTCATAAGACAACCCACTCATTCCAGGCACCAATCTCCCTTGAGTCACCTCTAACACATTTACATCCTTCCTTAAATAAGACCAAAACTGCACACAGTATTCAAGATGTCACGTTCTGCCAAGTTTAACAACCATAAACATGAATTTAATAAACTGAGAGCCAGTCTGCCTTTTAAAAGCTTGAAGGGACATGGTGTGCAAGGCAAGCATTATCCAGCTCATTTTAAACAATACTTTATTGTCAAAGTCCTAATCACATCATTATATGGCTGGAAGGGTAAACTCAACCATAACGGCTGATTTCTGCTTGCGGAATGGACCAAAAACAAAGAATCTAAGAGAACAATGAGAGAATGTGGAATTTTTAATAGCTACATTAATGCAAGATAAAGGTTGTTATATGGACGGCACGGTGGCACAGTGGTTAGCACTGCTGCCTCACAGTGCCAGGGACCTGGGTTCGATTCCCGGCTTGGGTCACTGTCTGTGTGGGGTCTGCACGTTCTCCCCGTGTCTGCGTGGGTTTCCTCTGGGTGCTCCGGTTTCCTCCCACAATCTGAAAGTCATGCTGGTTAGATGTTGGCCATGCTAAATTCTTCCTCCGTGCACTCGAACAGGCGCCGGAGTGTGGCGATTAGGGTATTTTCACAGTAACTTCATTGCAGTGTTAATGTAAGCCTACTTGTGACTAATCAATAAACTTCGAGAATTACTTTAAGTAATTCTTACAGTTCTGATAAATATCCAATATAAATCCAACAGAATAAGGTAACCGAACGTTGACTTCCTGCTGGCAATTTAATGGCAAGAACCACCTGCCCAAATCACAGGCAGGGATTCGAAAATATACATATTACAGCTACAGCCAGCGGAGGAGGACGTGACCCCTGACAGTGGGGTGCCTGCGCAGTGAGGAGCAGGCTGACATATGGATGGCATTGAGCAGTGTATGTGCAGCAGGCAGGCACTCAGACGGTGACAGCTCACCACAGCCCAATCTCCTGGATGGACAGAGGCTCCTGGCATCACCTGAGCCTGAAGGAAAGAGTATTACTTCAAGAATTTAATATCAAATTTAAGCTTGGACAACTGTAGCGTCCAAATTCATGGCCTTGGGGACTGTGAAAATTCATTGTTTTTTTCAAACCTGTGTCACAGTAGCTGAATTGATATGTAAACCCACAGACAGAAGATATGCATGATGCAAAGTGCACCGTTCATGTGTTAATGTACTAAATAATCAGGCAAATGTTTAAATACAATATAGCTACTGATTTGGCTTTTTATTGCAGTATTGTTAGGTTTTAGTCTTTGCTGGCTGGAGAAATATGGGTTTTAAATTGTAATATCTTAGAAACCAATTGAAGTGAGTAGCAATTCTAACATGGTGACCACTAAACTTTGAACCACAATTGACTCATAGCACTCGCAGATGAATATGAAGTATCCAGCAACTGAACTGGAGTTGCGCCATTCTATACTGAATCCCAAGTTTCGGGGAGCTGTAATCAATGGTCGGAGCGCATGGATACATTTAGTGAAAACATCAAGAGTCAAACTAATGCTGAATGGCACAGAACAAAAGATTTATAGATAGAATTAATTGACGTAATTAATATTTACATCGGAGCAGAAATTGTATCAGGTAACTCAATGGGGTGCCACACTGACCTTTGGTCCAACAGAAAAAGCTTGTCAGTAAGGAACTCAGCTCATGAACTGAAGTTATAATTGAGGTGCGAGTTTTAATTAGTTTCTCCATATCAGGAGTTCTTAACTTTTGATCTAACTATACAATGTACCAGTATGTGCATTGTCACATTGGGTTGAAGAGAAAATAATAAAAATGCTAAATTAATAAGGATCCATAGAAAATAGGAGTAGACTACTCAGCCCTTCAAGCCTGCTCTACTATTCAGGATGATCATGGCTGGTCCTCTATCAATACCTTTATCAGCCTTCTGTGGTAGAGAATTCCACAGGTTCACCCCCCACTGAGTGATCAACCTGCAACCAAGCTCAGAACTGTCAACACATTTTGAGTCCTCAACCATCTGTTATGGTATGTGCGTTATGCTATAATTGCATGAACTATATATTTCAGTACAGGTGTAGTATCTGTTATGCAAAACCCTTGGGGCCAATTGCATTTTGGTATTCAGACATTTTTGGCTTTTAGATGTAGAGTCATAGAATCATAGAGGTTTACAGCATGGAAACAGGCCCTTCAGCCCAACTTGTCCATGCTGCCTTTTTTTTTGAAACCCCTAAGCTAATCCCAATTGCCCGCATTTGGCCCATATCCCTCTATACCCATCGTACCCATGTAAATATCTAAATACTTTTTAAAAGACAAAAATTGTACCTGCCTCTACTACTACCTCTGGCAGCTTGTTCCAGACACTCACCACCCTGTGTGTGAAAGAATTGCCCCTCTGGACACTTTTGTATCTCTCCCCTCTCACCTTAAACCTATGCTCTCTAGTTTTAGACTCCCCTACCTTTGGGAAAAGATATTGGCTATCAAGCTGATCTATGCCCCCCATTATTTTAAAGTCCTCTATAAGGTCACCCCTCAGCCTCCTACGCTCCAGAGAAAAAAGTCCCAGTCTATTCAGCCTCTCCTTATAACTCAATCCATCGAGTCCCGGTAGCATCCTAGTAAATCTTTGCTGCACTCTTTCTAGTTTAATAATATCCTTTCTATAATAGGGTGACCAGAATTGCACACAGTATTCCAAGTGTGGCCTTACCAATGTCTTGTACAACTTCAACAAGACGTCCCAACTCCTGTATTCAATGTTCTGACCGATGAAACCAAGCATGTTGAATGCCTTCTTCATCATGTAGTATGCCTATCATACAGGCCTTCTCCTACTTACTTTACAATAGTCTAAGCCTAGGTTAATTATAGTCTACGTCTTATAACGGTCAGATCTGATCGGCGAGGTTCATGTTGGCTCAGGTCACAGGTTTCCTGTGCAAAACGTCAGTGAGGTTCATGTTGGCTCACGTTAAGTGTCCATGTATGAAAATGTTTGGTTTTTGGAAGTGTGGTTTTTTGAATGCACAAATAAAGGACACAGTCTGTATTATGAACCTAATAAATCTAAGATATCCAGGCTCAATGTTTCAAGCAGCTTATTAGTTGGGTAATTGAGACTGACAGTTCTCTGATGAAGTTACGGGGAGCGATCATGAGGGTAATCGGATTGATGTTTACGTGGACTGTCAAAAGATATTTGACAGAATACCACAGTGGATTTTTATTTTATTCATTCAAGAGATGTGGCCTTCGCTGGCTAAGCCGGCATTCTTGCCCATCTCCAATTGTCATCGAGGTGACGGTGAGCTTCTTGAACTATTGCATCATGTGGCGTGGATACATCCAGAGTGCTGTTAGGGAAATGTTCCAGCATATTGACACAGCGACAGTGAAGGAACAGCGATATAGTTCCAAGTCAGGGTGGTGAGCGGCTTGAAGGGGAACTTCCAGATGGTGGCGCTCCTATGTTTCAATTACCCTTGTCTTTCTATGTGATAGTGGTCATGGGTTTGGAAGATGCTGTCTAAGCAGCCTTGGCAAGTGCCTGCAGTGCACCCTGCAGGTGGTACATGCTGTTGTGACTGAGAGTCAGTGGTGGAGGGAGTGAATATTTGAGGGAGGGATGCCAATCAAGCGGGCTGCTTTGTCCTGGATGGTGTGGAGCTCGAGTGTTGTTAGAGCTGCACCCATACAGGCAAATGTGAGAATATTCCATCACACTCCTGACTTGTAGGTGGCGGACAGGCTTTGGGGAGCCAGGAGGCGAGTTTCTCACTGCAGGATTCCTAGCCTATGACCGCTCTTGCACGGTATTTAAAAGACTAGTCCAGTTAAGTTTCAGGTTAATGGTAACCCCCAGGACGTTAATAATGGGAGGTTCAATGATAGTAATACATTGAATGTCATGCAGTGATGGTTAGATTGACTGGATATTGCCCAAGTCTTGATGCATTTGGACATGGATTGCTCCAGTGTCTGGGGAATCGTGAATGATGATGCAATCAGCGAACATCCTCATTTTTGACCCTAGTTTGGCCTAGGGCACCTTGAGGAACTCCTGTAGTGATGATCTGAAGCCGAGATGACTGACATCCAGCACCACAACTATCTTCCTTTGTGCTAGGTCTGGCTTCAACCAGCGGAGTGCTTTACCCGATTCCATTGATTCCAGTTTTGCTTAGCTCTTTGATGCCACATTCAGTGCAATGTGACCTTTTATCAAGGGCAGTCACACTCACATCTGCAGGTGAGCTCTTTTGTCCATGTTTGAATCAAGGCTGTAATGAGGTCAGGAGCTGAGTGGCCCTGGGGAACCTAAACAGAGCATCAGACAGGAAGGTATTGCAAGTGCCACTTGGTTGCACTGTTGAGGACCACTTCCATCACTTTACTGGCTATCGAATGTGAACCGATGGGGCGGTAATTGGCCGGATTGGATTTGTCCTGCTTTTTGTATACAGGACAAAACTGGGCAATTTTCCACATAGAAACTGGAGCAGCTTGGCTAGGGGGGGTGGCAGATTCTGGAGCACAAGTCTTCATTACCATTCTGGAATATTATCAGGGCCCAAGCCTTTGCAGTATCCAGTGACTTCAGCCATTTCTCGATGTCACATGGAGTGAATTAAACTGGCTCAAGACTAGCATCTGTGGTGCTGCAGACATCCAGTGGAGGTTGAGGTGGATCATCCATTCGGCACTTCTGGCTAAAGATTGTTGCAAATGCTTCAGGGTTATCATTTGCACTAATATGCTGAGTTCCCCCATCGTTGCAGATGGAGATATTTGTGGAGCCTCCTCCTGCAGGCAGTTAATTGTCCACCACTATTCACGACTGGATGTGGCAGGACGGCAACGCTTTGATCTGATCCATCGGCTGTGGGATCACTTAATCAGAAACACAAAAGGACTTGGGAGTCCTTGTTCAAGATTCTCTTAAGGTTAACGTGCAGGTTCAGTCAGCAGTTAGGAAGGCAAATGCAATGTTAGCGTTCATGAAGAGAGGGCTAGAATACAAGAGCAGGGATATACTTCTAAGGCTGTATAAGAACAAAGAACAATACAGCACAGGAACAGGCCCTTCGGCCCTCCAAGCCCGTGCCGCTCCCTGGTCCAAACTAGACCATTCTTTTGTATCCCTCCATTCCCACTCCATTCATATGGCTGTCTAGATAAGTCTTAAACGTTCCCAGTGTGTCCGCCTCCACCACCTTGCCTGGCAGCGCATTCCAGGCCCCCACCACCCTCTGTGTAAAATATGTCCTTCTGATATCTGTGTTAAACTTCCCCCCCTTCACCTTGAACCCATGACCCCTCATGAACGTCACCACCGACCTGGGGAAAAGCTTCCCACCGTTCACCCTATCTATGCCTTTCATAATTTTATACACCTCTATTAAGTCTCCCCTCATCCTCCGTCTTTCCAGGGAGAACAACCCCAGTTTACCCAATCTCTCCTCATAGCTAAGCCCCTCCATACCAGGCAACATCCTGGTAAACCTCCTCTGTACTCTCGCCAAAGCCTCCACGTCCTTCTGGTAGTGTGGCTGAAGTCCTGCCATCAATACTGGAAAAGGAAGTTTACCCCACTTTGGTGGGCAATAGGACCCTGGCGAACACTTTGCAGTGACCAATTAACAGGCCACTGTCAGGGCTACCATTCAATTGAGGACAATAGCTTTCCTGTCCTATCTTTTATTCATTCATGGGCATCGCTGGCTGGGCCATCCTTAATTGTCCTTTAGCTGAGGGCATTTACCCCCATTGCTATGGATCTGGAGTCACATATAGGTCAGACCGGGTAAGGATGGATTTTTATGACAAACAACAGTGGTTTCAAGCTTTTAATTCCATATTTTTATTGAATTCAAATTTCATCATCTGCCATGGTGGCAAAATTAAAGCCCATGATTACAGGGACAATGGCAGTGTAGGTACAAAATTGGCTGAAGGACAGAAAGCTGAGTGGTGGTGGTGCATGGTTGCTTTCCAGGCTGGAGGGAGGTATACCATAGAGTTTCCCAGGAATCACAGATGCAGTGTGCCCCCCCTTCCCGGTCTTTTTGATCTACAATCAATGACTTGCACGTGGTTTTATAGGGTATAATTCCAAAGTTTGTAGAGGACATGAAATTTGGAAATGTAGTAGCAGAGGATAGTAACAGACCAGCAAAACAGAAAATGGAGAAATGGGTGGCCACATGGCACATGGAACTTAACGGTAAACTGTGAAATGAGGCGGCAATAGAAATGAATACTAGACTATTTGAGAAGGCTGCATAAAAAAATGGGCTTCTTGTTTCAGTTTTATTTGTGGAGAAGGAGGATGAAAAACAAGAAAGGTATGCCAAATGATTCTAAACTACTAGATAGGCCGCAGGCTGAGTATTATGTTCAATTCTGGGTACGACATTTTAGAAAGGATATTAAGATCTTGGAGAAGGTGCAGAAGAGATTGACCAGTATGATATTAAGGGGTGAGAGATTCTCGTATGGGGGAAGACAAGAGAAACAGAGGATGTTCACCTCAGAATAGAAACGGTCATGGAAAGATTTTATAGAGGTGTTCAAAATCACGAAGGCTTGATAGAGTTTTTTTTAAAAACTGCTTACAGTGGCAAATAGGTCAGCAAACAGCTGACACTTTTCTTTAAAAGCAAGTTGTGATCTGGAATGCACCACCTGAAAGACTGGTCAAGGTAGATTCAATAGTAATATTCACAAGATAATTGAATACTTGAAGCAAAAGCTTTTACAGGATTCAGGAGAGAACAGGGGTGGAAAAGTTGAATAGCTCTACCAAAGTGGTCAGCACAGGACATCTTAGTTGAATGGCCTCCTTCTGTGCTCATCATTCTATGATTCCAAGTACAGAGTCATTCAATCCGAGATTCCAAACTCACTGGATGCTTTGAACGGGAGTGACTGAATAAATATTAAATGGCAAATGCAGAAATAAGAGAGAGGTGCAACAACTGTAATTAAACACACTTCAGGATTACAGGGAGGTGGACAAATAATTGCACTCAGCTGCTGTGAACCTTTAGGAGTTAAATTCAACTCCCACTCACACTAGGCCTTTAAAATGACGAACAGAAAAATGTCAGCATTCTGCAAACAATCAGAACGTGTCCCCTGCTCTAAAATGCTGTCGAACGCTCTCGGCTGAAAAGCACTTGGCACTACACTCAGTTCACATCAACATTTTCTGTATGCGTAACCTTTTAGCAGTTAGATTCTAAAATCCGGGGACAGGCTGCAAGATGCAGGTTAGCAAAAGGGTTATGCTTTAAAAGTTGATATTTCTATGCTGCTCACCTAATAGCTAATGATCGCTAAGATACAGCAGGAAGAAGAAATATTCAGCAAAACAGTGGTGCATTTCAAAAGTTCAACAAGTGAGAAGATCGTTTAACACAAGCCAATGAAGGGAAATTGAGGCGTGCGTGTGCACGTGTGCCAAGCTCACTTCCTCACCCCCACACACACCAACACATGTTCACACCCATTCACACAGTGGGTGATTCAGTGAACATCCTGAGACTTAGTGAGCCTGCCACACCATCTCACACTCTAACAGTCATCTTTACTAATTACTCTTTTTTCTTGCATTATCAATTTATTGCTTATTTTCTCAGCAAGTTGTTCCTTCCCTTTATATCTCAACACTTTTTTTCTAAATGAATGTTCAATTTTGTGCCAAACCTCATCTTCCTGAAATTTGCTCAAAGGCCCAAGTGTGAAAGGATTGAAATGTGGTCCCTCGTGTGATAAAGTTGGACAAGTCTGATTTGGAGGGGCACAGATGGGGTAAAGCTGATAAATCCATTGTGAATCTAAGCAATAAATAGACATGACTAACACGACCATTTCTGTTCAGTTCAATAAATAAAACAGTTAACAAAATTAGATTTTGAAACTAGCTGCAAAGCTATTACTTCAAGATAGTTCCTTGATTGAAGCAATAGAGTACCAAAAATTGCAGTTGCAGAAACCATTACATAATGGATTATAAAACCCGACCCTTTACATTTTGAGATGCTCCAAAATAATACATGTTATTACTGCAAACTCAATATTCAGTAGCTATGTAGTGACATTTCCATTATTTCTTGAGATCAGGATACTGAGAAAACACTTGAGGCATCATGAATTCAGCTACATTTGGTTTACAACTTGCCCAATTTCATGAAATTTGCAATTATCAACATATTTGCCCCAATCGCAATTTATTCAAGGAACAAAAAAATTAACATAACATATCCTCTGAAAAGATATTAATGGCCACAGAATTCAGCAGCAAAACAAAGATTGACAAATGAACGTGGCAACTCGTCTAATAGCAGGGCAAGCATTAATTGGCTAGAATCACAGAATGGTTTATAGCAAAGGGGGAGACTATTCAACCCATCGTGCCCATGCTTGGCCTTTGCAAGAGCAATACACATGGTGCCACTACTCCGTCTTTTCCCCGTAGCCCTGCACATTTCCTATTCGGATAATGATCCAATTTCCATTTGAATGCCTTAATTGAACCTGCCTTCAGCACACTCTCAAGCAGTACATCCCAGATCCTGAGCACTCACTGCAGAAAAAATGAATGCCCTCATGCTGCAATTGCTTCTTTTCACAATTACCTTAAGTCCACGTCCTCCGGTGCGCAACTCTCCCACCAATGGGAACATTTTTCCCTATCCATTCTGTCCTGATACCTCATGATTTTAAATACCTCCATCTCATCCCCCTTCGATCTTCCCTCCTCCAAGGAAAACAGTTCCGATTTCTCCAATTTTTCTACATACCAGAAATTCCTTACCCCGAGAACCATTGTCATGGATCTTTCTGCACCCTCTCCCATGCTGTCACATTCGCCCTAAAGTGTAAGCCCAGAAGTGGGCATTAGTTCTGTTGCTCCAGTTGAGATCAAACTAGTGTTTTGTACAGATTTAACATAACTGCTTTCCTTTTGTATGCTTTGCACCTATTTATAAAGCACAGGATGTCATATGTTTTATTAGCCACTCTCAGCCTGCCTTGCCACCTTCAATGATTTGTGCACATATCTCTACAGGGCTCTCTAATACTGCACCGACTTTTAGAATTGTATCCTTCATTTTACATTGTCTCTGCTTTCTTCCTACTAAATTGAATTACCTCTCACTTTCTGCATTAAATTTAATCTGTCACATGTCTACCCATTCCACCAACCTGTATCTCCTTTTGAAGTTCTACACTATTCTCATGGTTCACAATACTTGAGTTTCATATTGTCTGCAAAGTTTGAAATTGTGCCCTGTATCCAGAGGTCTGGGTCCTTCATATACGGTAAGAAGTCCAACAGGTTTATTTGGTAGCAAACGCCACTAGCTTTCGGAGCGTGCTGCTCCTTCGGCAGGTGGAGTGGGAGATCTGCTCACAAACAGGGCATACAGAGACACAAACTCAATTTACAGAATAATGATTGGAATGTGAGTCTTTACAGCTAATCAAGTCTTAAAGGCACAGACAATGTGAGTGGAGAGAGCATTAAGCACAGGTTAAAGAGATGTATATTGTCTCCAGCCAGGACAGCTAGTGAGATTTTGCAAGTCCAGGCAAGTTACAGATAGTGTGACAAAAACCTAAGATCCCGGTTGAGGCCGTCCACACGGTACATACTCTTGCAACTCGGCCAACATTGTCTATCTGATACGCTGCAGGAAAGGATGTCCCGAGACATGGTACATTGGGGAGACCATGCAGACGCTATGACAACGGATGAATGAACACCGCTCGACAATCACCAGGCAGGAGTGTTCTCTTCCTGTTGGGGGCACTTCAGTGGTCACGGGCATTCGGCCTCTGATCTTCGGGTAAGCATTCACGACAACGCAGAGTCACTGAGCAGAAACTGATAGCCAAGTTCCGCACACATGAGGACGACCTCAACCGGGATCTTGGGTTCATGTCACACTATCTGTAACGCCCACAACTTGCCTGGACTCGCAAAATCTCACTAGCTGTCCTGGCTGGAGACAATATACATCTCTTTAACCTGTGCTTAATGCTCTCTCCACTCACACTGTCTGTACCTTTAAGAGTTGATTCGTTGTAAAGACTCGCATTCCAATCATTATTCTGTAAATTGAGTTTGTGTCTCTGTATGCCCTGTTTATGAGCAGATCTCCCACTCTATCTGACGAAGGAGCAGCGCTCCGAAAGCTAGTGGCATTTGCTACCAAATAAACCTGTTGGACTTTAACCTAGTGTTTGTTAGACTTCTTACTGTTTTTACCCCAGTCCAACGCCGGCATCTCCACATCCTTCATATACATCAGGAAGAGCACGCCCCAGGCATTGGGGGACCAATCTCCCCACAGGCATCGGGGCAACACTCCCAAAAGGGGCTCCCCAGAGTGCCAGAAAATCTGAAGCGAAAACTTGGCTGTGCATCTGGAGAGATAGAGACCGGTTTTTGGTCTGGACCTGACCATGTGAAATTTTGTGAAAATGCCTCCAACCATTTCTAACAGCTTCCCTACCACTGACTTTAAACTGACTGGCCTGTAGTTGCTGGACTTATTAAAAGTAAACTCAATCATGTTTTAATATATTTGCTAAATATTTCAAACCTGCTTTCTGACACAACATACAGTTTTGATCTTACTGAAGTTATATTATAACGGTCTTTAATCCAATTATCATGTGAACCATTGATCTAAAATCTGCACATTCTGTGGCAAATATCTAGCTCATGTTTCATGTGGTTTTAGGAATTCAAGTTTAACAGTAAAAATGGGATAAATACAGCACAAACAGCCTGGAGTCTATTCACTTAAAATGGTTGGGACCATCAAGTTAATAGCTCGAAAGACAAGGTCATAAAACAGCACATGGGTTTACGTAACTGGAGAACTGGAAGATGTGATGTCTACACTGCTGGCAAAGAAATGCAGAAAGATGCTTTTGTTTTGGGATTTAAAAGCCAAATTATTTTTTCATGGATCCAGTAAAACCCATTTGTTTTATCGGATCAAAAAAATAAATTGTAAATGAGGGATTATTAATTTGAAGGTCAGTTCAGAACAGCCCAAAGCCAGCTACGTCGGAATGAGGATGGGTGGAGCTAAGAATAGCTCACTGGTTTTAATTTATCTTAGCGTTTGCGGAGGTCTTCAGTTGCAGTTTGAACCTCGTGTGGTTTGCAGCTTACTGAAAGAAGTTAGTCAAAATAATTAAGTTAGACAGACCTGCATTATAAGCAGAGTAAAATACAAAATTCATCATTGACCACGTAAAAGGTGGTGCGGCTTAAACTTGAATCTTGTGAGGAACAGAAACTTAATGATTGCCCAACTTGAAGTTAGTAGGTCTGTGTCGCACTGCAAAAGAAAGTAACCAGCAGATTTTCTTCAAAGCAATCAGAATAAAGGACTGAGACCTCCACAGTTGAGAGGGGAAATTAAAATTTGAACACCAAGACAAGCAAAAGCTAGGAAAGTTTTTCTGGAGGACCATAGCATACTATGGGTGCCTCTATAGAAGTAAAATACTTCACAGCGGACGTGTCTTAAAAAAGAATTCTTGGAGGAAGTAGGAAGTAAACCTGAGTGCATAGCACATATAGTTACAGACCAAACTGTTAAGTTAATAGTGTTTGTTTCATTTGAATCATTTACATGCAATAACCTTTTTGTTTAAAAAAGTGAAATGCTGTTGTGTGGTTCTACTGGTTAAGCAGATATTCAGATTTTTAGAAAAATTTCAACATACCTGAAAAAGATTGCAACACTTAGAATCCCTACAATGCAGAAGGAGGCCATTCAGCCCATCGAGTCTGCACCGACCACAATCCTACCCAGGCCCTATCCCTGTAACCCAAGATATTTACCCTGCTAATCCTCTGACACTAGGGTCAATTTAGCATGGCCAATCCACCTAACCTGCACATCTTTGGACTGTGGGAGGAAACACGAGCACCCGGAGGAAACCCACGCAGACACGGAGAGAATGTGCAAACTCCACAGAGTCATCCAAGCCGGGAATCAAACCCGGGTCCCTGGAGCTGTGAGGCAGCAGTGCTAACCACTGTGCCACCGTGCTGCCCCTTTATGTAAAAAAAACTGCAGAGCCAGTTCCCCTCGGTTCAGCCAGAGGGGAACTGGCTCTGCAGTTTTTTTTAAATAACTTCTAAGGAGTTAAAATTTAGGTTTCACCGAAAACATTTAAAAATTGCATCAAACTTTCCTATATGTGTGCTCTAAACTAAGGTGGTTCTTGACTCCTAACTTAACTCTTGCTCCATCCATACAACATAACTGCAGCATAAAAATTCAGTATCCATATAGAAGTGAAAAGAATTTACATATAATACAATACAGTACCTACCTTGCTGTACCAGTTAAGGCACGGTTGTACAATGTCTGGTTCATCTATTCCATGTAGTTCAACATACCAGATGCTGAAGTTAAAGCTCGGACCCCAGGACATTAATGGAACTAGAAAGAAAAGGGTGGAAAAAAGTTTCAAGACTATTTTTGGATATGCCTAAAATCTCATATAATCTCAAGAATAGCAAAACCCACTTTTGCACTTCACACATCATGCAGTAACTACCCACAAATGTTTCTGTATAGATTTTAAAAAGTCATCAAAATATATTTGGCTGTTAAGTTGAAATGGTAATCAACATGGGATTAAACAGAAAAAAAAGTTCAGAGGGTAAACAAACCAGTTTGTTCATTACTGCATAGCAGTCCTATAGCATAAAGAGATAGGATTAAAGATCGGTCACTGCAAAAAGAAATGGCAGCACATCCTTCATTTACTTTTTTAAATTTATTAATTCGTGTCGCTGGCTGGCCAGCATTTATTGCCCATCCCTAGTTTCCCCAAGGGAAATTGAGAATCAACCACATTGCTGTGGCTCTGAAGTCACATGTAGGCCAGACCAGGTAAGGAGGGCAGATTTCCTTCTCTAAAGGACTTGAATGAGCCAGATGGGTTTTTTCAACAATCAGCAATGGTTTTCATGGTCATCAGTAGATTCTTGATTCCAGATATTTTTTATTGAATTCAAATTCCATCCGCCGCGGCGGGATTCGAACCAGAGTTCCCATAACATTAGCGGAGTTTCTGGATTAATAGTCTTGTGATACCATCACTAGGCCATTGCCTCCCCACATTAAAAATGGTCCTGAAGTAGGTTTCCCAGCATATTCCAGTGGGCACTGTACAGGCTAGCATTAATGAGGGGTTTTGTATAAATCAGTATTTTGCTTCCACCGAGTGTGGATCACATCTAGCTTTAAAAGTTTAGTTTATGTTCTAAGATTTGTTCTCTTCAAATAACAATACTGCGCTACCTTAACACTTTAGCTCTACAATATATTATTTGCAGAAACTGCTCTTCAAGGCTAAGATGATTAATTAATTGAAACCATCTGTCAAGCGTAGGATTTTATGATCATTAATGACTGACCAAGATTACCTATATAAAGACTGTGACAAGCATACACATATTATGTTACCCATCGAGGGTTAATAACACAGTAAACTGTTTTTAAAACTTGTAGGTTAAAATTACCATGAACGATAGCAATTACAAAGTTATAAAATATTGACGCATGGTGCATTTACAAAATGCATTTTAGGGACCAATTCCAACAACCCATTTAAGTTTTGGCCAGTAACAAAATAAGAGCTACCTTCCAACAGCTTACATTTAAAAAGCCAGTAATAGCAGGCAGCAGAGATGAGGCACTTCACAGAAGTGAATACTGCAGGTTCACACTCCCAAGACGGTCACACAAACAAATCCATCAGTTACAATGCAGGCAACAAACATTCAGCTCCAAAAAGGGACAATTTTGTTCCAGTCCAATAATTCCAATTTCATAAGTAACATGCTGTTTTGAATTCCTCTCCAGAAAAAAATATTCCTCCTTCTGATTTTTGCTTTTTCAACCTCATGTCACATTTCAGAAATATTACTTGCTTGAAAATATGATAATAAATCTGTTTGCAGTTTTAATTTTCATTGCCCACTGATCTACTGTCCAATTTATGAATGCTTACACTGGGTCATTATAACATTGAAATATTATCACTGCATTGCTGCTCGTTCAAAGGGAACAACGCAATGGTCCAAAATGGAGGATGACTGCCCACTGTGAAAATGTGAAGTAGTTTTCACCAGTTCTTGGTGACAAGATCTGTACAGAATCCCTCATAGGAATGAAGAATATAACAAAAGGCGCTGGAGTGTGGCGATGACTAGGGGATTTTCACAGTAATTTCATTGCAGTGTTAATGTAAGCCTACTTGCGACACTAATAAATAAACATTTTTTAAAAACACATCACAGTAGTACAGCCAGCAGTGACATAGCTAGTGTGAATGGCTGTAACTCTTAACTGAAGGCGAACTGGAAAGGGTCCAAAAGTTAAACAGCAGAGGAAAACGCACTGGAAAAAGATGACATGTCTTGCAGCATAGGTGCAATAATGCAGTCAAATTAACTACTTCATCTTACGGCATACACAGTAGGCTAAACAAGGTATTTTTAAAATAGAGGCAAAGCCAGAGGTATAATGGCACAGGAGGTGACCACTCGGCCCATCAAATCAATTTCAGCTCATCTTTCCCAAAAACTGGTGTGTAGTCCATCACGGTATAGTCTTTCTACATCTAAAAACTGAAAAAAGGACTTATGCAGACACATACAAATCTGTAAATGGAAAAAGCAGCTAAATGTTAGCTTGAAGTCTTAATTTCTTGAGTCCCAAGGCTTTATTACTAACTAGTTATTTTCGTATTCACCCTTTCCCTTGCACATTGTATCTGCCAGAGGCAGCCGTACACTTTTAGAACCATAGAACCATAGAAAATTACAGCTCAGAAACAGGCCTTTTGGCCCTTCTTGTCTGTGCCGAACCATTTTATGCCTAGTCCCACTGACCTGCACTTGGACCATATCCCTCCACACCCCTCTCATCCATGAACCCGTCCAAGTTTTTCTTAAATGTTAAAAGTGACCCCGCATTTACCACTTTATCCGGCAGCTCATTCCACACTCCCACCACTCTCTGCGTGAAGAAGCCCCCCCTAATATTCCATTTAAACTTTTCTCCTTTCACCCTTAACCCATGCCCTCTGGTTTTTTTCTCCCCTAGCCTCAGCGGAAAAAGCCTGCTTGCATTCACTCTATCTATACCCATCAAAATCTTATACACCTCTATCAAATCTCCCCTCAATCTTCTACGCTCCAGGGAATAAAGTCCCAACCTATTCAATCTCTCTCTGTAACTCAGCTTCTCAAGTCCCGGCAACATCCTTGTGAACCTTCTCTGCACTCTTTCAATCTTATTTACATCCTTCCTGTAACTAGGTGACCAAAACTGTACACAATACTCCAAATTCGGCCTCACCAATGCCTTATATAACCTTGCCATAACACTCCTTCATGCCGATTCTCATTTAAAGTAATCTGCGTATTTAAAACAATTCATTACTAGAACAAATTATTTAAAAGCTTTATGACCATTGTATTGATGTGCTCCTTCGACCAATTTATCAAATTAAAAATATAAATATGGAGTGAAATTGAAATAGTTTTGCCTCACATTTCATTGTCAGACAAAGCTCAGACCAAACTTGAAGCAAACTAGCAATAATGAGTTTTGAATTTTGATGGACAACTATAACTCAAGTTATTCAAACTTTGAAAATATATTAATGTAGTTGACTAAGTAGATGATAAAAGTTGTGGTTAATTGCAAATGCAATAAAATGATACATTCGATGGTATATTTTCTACAAATATCAGATAATCAATGAGTTGTATTATTGAAACATTGGCCGAAGTATGACAGGTTGAATCCACAGTGTCATAATTGCAAATGAGAAAATTCGCAAGCAATTTCAATTTGAAGGGTTCAATTCTGTCTAGATTAAATTCCATACCATTTTCATAACTAGAACAATCAGATGGAACTTGCTTCAAGTTGCTCCACTGTGCTACACACTCAATGTTCTCCATAAAGTACAATATGCATAGTCTTATATAGTGTACATTGCAATACTGAAGCACACCAAAACATCTATACTCAAGAATTCGTTAATACGGAACAAGCAGTAGCTGGGGCTCTTTTCTCTAGAAAGGAGGTGAAGAGATGACCTGATAAAGGTCTTCAAAAATTCAGTGGCGGTTCTAGACGATCATAGAGAAGCTGGAGATGAAATTGGCAATACCAGCCATATGAAACTGCAGCCCTTCTGTTTTCTTATGCAGTTCACAGAGGTTCAAACTCCTTTGGGTGACTTATTTCCTTGTCTCAAGTGTCACTTTTTTTTAAAAACTTGAATTTAAAATCTTGGCAATATTTTGCAAGCCGACGGGAAATAAAAACTGACGTGGTGCAAAATCAGCGAGCAATTCATAAGAACATAAGAACATAAGAAATAGGAGCAGGAGTAGGCCATCTAGCCCCTCGAGCCTGCCCCGCCATTCAATAAGATCATGGCTGATCTGACGTGGATCAGTACCACTTACCCGCCTGATCCCCATAACCCTTAATTCCCTTACCGATCAGGAATCCATCCATCCGCGCTTTAAACATATTCAGCGAGGTAGCCTCCACCACCTCAGTGGGCAGAGAATTCCAGAGATTCACCACCCTCTGGGAGAAGAAGTTCCTCCTCAACTCTGTCTTAAACCGACCCCCCTTTATTTTGAGGCTGTGTCCTCTAGTTTTAACTTCCTTACTAAGTGGAAAGAATCTCTCCGCCTCCACCCTGTCCAGCCCCCGCATTATCTTATAAGTCTCCATAAGATCCCCCCTCATCCTTCTAAACTCCAACGAGTACAAACCCAATCTCCTCAGCCTCTCCTCATAATCCAAACCCCTCATCTCCGGTATCAACCTGGTGAACCTTCTCTGCACTCCCTCCAATGCCAATATATCCTTCCTCATATAAGGGGACCAATACTGCACACAGTATTCCAGCTGCGGCCTCACCAATGCCCTGTACAGGTGCATCAAGACATCCCTGCTTTTATATTCTATCCCCCTCGCAATATAGGCCAACATCCCATTTGCCTTCTTGATCACCTGTTGTACCTGCAGACTGGGCTTTTGCGTCTCATGCACAAGGACCCCCAGGTCCCTTTGCACGGTAGCATGTTTTAATTTGTTTCCATTGAGATAGTAATCCCATTTGTTATTATTTCCTCCAAAGTGTATAACCTCGCATTTATCAACGTTATACTCCATTTGCCATATCCTCGCCCACTCACTCAGCCTGTCCAAATCTCTCTGCAGATCTTCTCCGTCCTCCACACGATTCACTTTTCCACTTATCTTTGTGTCGTCTGCAAACTTCGTTACCCTACACTCCGTCCCCTCCTCCAGATCATCTATATAAATGGTAAACAGTTGCGGCCCGAGTACCGTTCCCTGCGGCACGCCACTAGTTACCTTCCTCCAACCGGAAAAACACCCATTTATTCCGACTCTTTGCTTCCTGTCGGATAGCCAGTCCCCAATCCACTTTAACACACTACCCCCAACTCCGTGTGCCCTAATCTTCTTCAGCAGCCTTTTATGGGGCACCTTATCACTCCAAGCTTGATTTGTGCCACTGGCATGGATCCATTTCACCCCCAAGTTATTTCCAATCATGGGGGAGTCCAAGAACAGGAGCCATAAATATAAAATAATCACTAATAAATACAGCAAGGAATTCAGAGTGCTTAGAACGTGGAACTTGTTAGCACATGGAATTATTGAAACGATGAGCACTAATCCATTTAGGGGGAAGTTAGATATGTGAAAGAGGAGGAAAGGACTAGAAGGGTATGTTAATAAGGTGAAATAGAAGGAAGGAATTGAGAGATATGGACCAAGAGCATGGATATAGAATACAAGGCATGAACCAAAGGCAGGATATGGAATAGAAGGCAAAGAATAGAGGGATATGAACCAACGGTAGGCAGAAGGGGTTAGTTTAATTTGGCGTCATGTTCGGCGCAACATCGTGGGCCGAAGGACCTGTTCTATATTCTATGAAATAAGATGGGAGGAAATTCATGTAGAGCATAAAGAAGGCATAGAACTGTTGGACTGAATGGCCTGTTTCTGTGCTGTAAATACTATGGAAGCATGAATGTAACGGAGTAAAATACTGCCATCCATGTAGCACACTGGAGGATTTCAAGTTAGTTCCAAAGCTCAAAAAAGCTTCAGTTACTATTTAGCTGTGAATTAATAAAATGAGCAACCACAATGCAATCTGAAGTACGTTTTTTTTTAAAATGTGTCTACAGATGTCGGAAATAGTCCTCTGAGAAAACATTTAGCATTCAGACTCTTTGCTAATTGTTCAAATGCCATCTTCAATAGAAAATTACTGAGTTGGATATTTTGTTCCATTAAAATGGAACCCCTTTGTAAACATTTGCTCAAGGTTTACTTACTATGTCACCACCTCACAGATTGCTCTACTCAACTGTTTGTATGGCTGATTGAACAAATTAATTCAATCAGTAAGAGACCTTACCTATTTTAATGAAACGACAGGGGAACATCTGATCATCAATTTTGTGCTTCAAGGTGAAAGTCTCCTTGTTGTAATCATTCTTTAAGCCGCTGTGAATCAAAAGCAGGTTTAGATATCAAGGGATTAACCATCTCCATTTGAAAACAAAACAACATTGACAATATAAGTGGAAAATGCTGCCAACAGGTTATGTCCTCTGATCTTGAGAGATAACCCCTGAAGAGGTGGGGGTAGAAAATGACCAAGGATCTCAACTCAAAGTAGTTTCAACATTTTGTTGCACCACAGGACTGATCCAACAAACCAAAATTAGTCATCAGCTTTTCCCATACCATTGAATTCATTTCCTCAGCTGGAAACCATCCCCTGCCCCCTATCCCGACACACACATACACATGGTGGCACAGTACTTAGCACTGCTGCCTCATAGCACCAGGGGCTTGGGTTCGATTCCAGCCTTGAGTGACACCGTGTGGAGTTAGCACATTCCACCCCGCTCCATGTCTTCATGGCTTTCTTCCAGGTTCTCCCGTATCCTCCCATAGTTGGGGGGATTAGTGGGATAAACATGTGGGGTTACAGGGATAGGGCAGGGGTTGGGCCTGGGTAAGATGTTCTGAAGCAGAATCGGTGCAGACTCGATGAGCCAAGTGGCCTCCTTCTGCACTGTAGGGATTCTATATATATTCTTTACCTGTGACTCATTGCCAATTTCAGATTTGTCTAGCCCATTGCAACTTCTTTAAACCTTGGTCTTCCACATCCTCTATATGTCCCACCCACACAAGGTAGCCTTCATTGTTGGTACTTCTTCCTTACAAAGCCCAACCAGTTTCCATCCCCTACCACATTCCTTAGCTACTCAACTTTGTGACCTTAAACAATCTCTCATGTAACTCTTCACCATCTGTCCAAAGGGTTGTCACAATGGAAACCCACACAGAATGATACATCTCAGAAAAAAGTCATTTGGACCACTGTGCCTGTGCTAGCCCTTTGAAAGAGTTGTATAATTAATTCCCCCCGCCCTGACTCTATCTAAATGGCCTGCAACTGTTTCCTACTGAAATATATTTAAAGTTTAATTATTAGTCAGAAGGTTTACATTAACACTGCAATGAAGTTACTGTGAAATTCCCCTAGTCGCCACAGTCCAGTCTGTTCGGGTCAATGCACCTAACCAGCACGCCTTTCAGAATGTGGGAGGAAACCGGAGCACCCGGAGGAAACCCACGAAGACACTGGAACAACATGCAAACTCCACACAGTGACTCAAGCTGAGAATCAAACCCGGGTCCCTGTGAGGCAGCAGCGCTAACCACTGTGCCACCATGCCGACCCCCACTGTGCCACCGTGCCATCTATATTGACATCTCAATCTAAAACAAATGCAGCACTGCATATATACGATTCCCTTTTCAAAGGTGCTATTGAATTGACTTCCTTCATCCTGAGGTGATCCATTCCAGCATATCTCGCTGCATGACAGAAAAAAAACTCATTTTCCTCTGGTTCTTTTCCCAACTATCTTAATCCGTGCCCTTGGTTAGCATCCCACTCACCTGGTCAAGGGGCAGTGCTCCGAAAACTTGTGGCTCGTGCTACCAAATAAACCTGTTGGACTTAAACCTGATGTTGTGAGACTTCCTACTGAGCATCCTTCCTGCCAGTGGAACCAGTTTCTCCACTTCTACTCTATCAAAATTATGAGCATTTAGAGAGGTTCAGTATGCTCAAGAATACTCAGCATGGCTTTGTCAAAGGCAGATCGTGCTTTACGAGCCTGGTGGAGTTCTTCGAAAATGTGACTAAACACATTGACGAAGGGAAAGCGGTAGATGTGGTTTATATGGATTTTAGCAAGGCATTCGATAAGGTCCCCCATGCAAGGCTTCTAGAAAAAGTGAGAGGGCATGGGATCCAAGGGGCTGCTGCCCTGTGGATCCAGAACTGGCTTGCCCAAAGGAGGCAGAGAGTGGGTATAGATGGGTCTTTTTCTAAATGAAGGTCGGTCACCAGTGGTGTGCCCCAGGGATCTGTTCTGGGACCCTTGCTGTTTGTCATTTTCATAAATGACCTGGATGAGGAAGCGGAGGGGTGGGTTGGTAAGTTTGCCGACGACACGAAGGTTGGTGGGGTTGTGGATAGTCTGGAGGGATGTCAGAAGTTACAGAGGGACATAGATAGGATGCAAGACTGGGCAGAGAAGAGGCAGATGGACTTCAACCCAGATAAATGCGTAGTGGTCCATTTTGGCAGGTCAAATGAGATGAAGGAGTACAATATTAAGGGAAAGACTCTTAGTACTGTAGAGGATCAGAAGGACCTTGGGGTCCGGGTCCATAGGACTCTAAAATCGGCCCCACAGGTGGAGGTGGTGGTTAAGAAGGCGTATGGTGTGCTGGCCTTTATCAATCGAGGGATTGAGTTTAGGAGTCCGGGGATAATGATGCAGCTTTATAAGACCCTCGTCAGACCCCACTTGGAGTACTGTGCTCAGTTCTGGTCGCCTCATTACAGGAAGGATGTGGAAAAGATTGAAAGCGTGCAGAGGAGATTTACAAGGATGTTGCCTGGATTGAGTGGCATGCCTTGAGGATAGGCTGATGGAGCTCGGTCTTTTCTCCTTGGAGAGACGTAGGATGAGAGGAGACCTAATAGAGGTATATAAGATGTTGAGAGACATAGATCGGGTGGACTCTCAGAAGCTTTTTCCCAGGGTGGAAGTTGCTGCTACGAGAGGACACAGGTTTAAGGTGCTGGGGGGGTAGGTACAGGGGAAACGTTAGGGGAAAGTTTTTCACACAGGGTGGTGGGCGAGTGGAATCGGCTGCCATCAGTGGTGGTGGAGGCAAACTCAATAGGGTCTTTTAAGAGACTCCTGGATGAGTACATGGGACTTAATAGGATGGAGGGTTATAGGTAGGCCTAAAAGGTAGGGATATGTTCGGCACAACTTGTGGGGCCAAAGGGCCTGTTTTGTGCTGTAGTTTTTCTATGTTTCTAAAACCTCTCATGTTTTTGAATACCTGGGTTCCAATACTACATCCCAGTTCTGTTTTGAACTCGTACTGATTCTCTTCTTTTATTTCCACAGTTCCAGTATTTGTAGATGTTTCTTTAAACTTGCTTCGCATGCAACTATCTTGGATTTATTTTTTTTTGCATTTATTTTCATCCTCAATGAAATACATTTTAGTTTGTTGGCTCTGGTCCTCAATCTGGAACAAACACGACTGGCCAAAATGCAAATACTGCACACTTCAAACCATTTTATATACACCGATTGGTAGGAAGGATGACAGCCTTTAATTTACTGGTAGCATTCTGACCTCAGAGTCAGAAGATATAGGACTCAAACCCCGCTCCAGAAAATCCAGTCCAAAGGAGACCAGAGTTCCAGCTTTAAGTTCTGGGAAAATGTCCGATTCAACAGTCAAGTCCAGTGGGTGTCGGGAGACCTTGTTCATCTTGCATGTTGTGCAAGCCCACAAAACACTCAGTCAGACAGGACATGGCACCCTACCAGTTAAAGATGATTATGGTTATGGCCTGGAGAGAGCATTCTCACTGTGGCCCATCAGATTATTAATTAGTCTGTGACACCACACTATTCTTTAGAGGAAATGTAGATGGATACAAAAAACAAACTGGCATAGTCAGTTAATCAAAGGGAAAAAACAAACTTGCATATCAACATACCACTATGTCGAGCCTCTCATATACACTTAAGTAATCCATGTACAATCAAGCATTAAG